>NC_080543.1:85193111-85487015 GCF_028640845.1 Ahaetulla prasina | reverse complement strand
CACGCTTGTGCTCTTATGCAAGGCCCTTACAGACCTCTTAGGAATGGGGTGAGGTTCTCATGGTCTATGCACACATTCTCAGCATTCTATTTCCTCCTTTCCTACCCCCCAGTTCATTGGTAAGTTGAAAAGCATTAAGGTTTGAAAGAAGCAAAGCAGTTTAATCTTGACACTCTCTTTTTATGTTTCAAATATCCCATGAATATGAGCATGCTGAAGAGATTCTCAGACTGCAAAAATATTTATAGTGAACAAGTCTTTTAAACTTGAATAATTCTGTGATTTTGAAATAACGTGGAGCATTTATAGGTATGCATAAGAAGCCTGGATACCTATGAATCAGCTAAGAGGCCATAACATCAGCATGCAAATGACTCAAATTATATAATTTGCACTTCAGTTCATGATGATGTCATAAATTCTTTTAGTGCTTTTCCCTCAGCATTGCTACAGGGAAGATATTGCAATGTTCCTTTTTAGGACTAACCTGAATGGAGGGAAGCTGAAAAGTGAGTCATGTCCTTGTGCATTGTTCATATTTTTGTGACCTGATCTGTTCCTTTCCCTCATTTTAGTTAATTAGCTAAGTAGAGAGTAGAACAGTAACAAAGCAATGTGGCAAGAATGGTATCAACCCAATAATGTAGATCAAACCAAGAAATCAACTCCACTAGAAGACTAATCTACATTTATTAAGATAGGCTATGGTAGCAGAATCTTGTAAGCCTGACTTCTTTACGTCCTTTCCATCTTATACTCCTGTGAGTTTGAGAGGTGTCTGAGTCATTTTGGTGTATCTTCCAAAAGACTTGGCTCTCTACAACTGGGTGCATGCCTTTGAGCTCCTAGTTAGACACTAGGTTCCTTTGCCTAAAATTGTCAGACTTCTCTCCCTATTTCTTCGCTTCAATTAGGCTATGTCAGGAAATAGACACCCAATGGTTTCAGAAATGTAACTTTAGTATTGTAGGTTATAATAATAGAATCTAAAACACCTGCCAGATTTTCCCTCTGTTCTTCCTTTGATCACATAGAACAAAGGTTGGAATATTTTAAGGTTTTCTTCGCACTCTCCCCTTTCTCAGGACTAAGTTGTCATTTTGCCTTCCCTAATGGCTATTGCATGCTTTTCTCAAGATCATATCCACATTTCTCTGCACTCCTGCAGGGTAAAGTAGATTTAGTTAAACTAACATACAAGACTCCAAGAACTTTTGCTAAGGAATTTTATTATAAAAATACCGAAGAAGTGATTATGAAAGAATTCCAGTGTAGTTCTTGAAAATGGGATAAATATAAATCTTCCTTGATTCCCGAAAGAGAGCAACAAAGGAGCATATGGTTTAGTAATTCCAGAGAGCCATCTCCAGCACTATGGAAAAATGTGTTCTCTACCATACCCATGGAACTGCAAGGGTAGTGCATCCAATCTGGTCAAAGTGAAAGCCTGACAAAATATCAGAATTAAACTGAAGGAAGATAAGATGGTGGCACATGTCAATTTGAAAAGAATAGGGTTGGATATTTGGTTTGAACCAGTTATTTCAACTGGTTTGAAATATCTCAGACTTCTGGCATTTTCAAACTCTGATGGATAGAGACTTTCCAAGTAAAGCCCTAAGGATGAGATCTATTATTAGCTTTTGTTAGACAGGTTGATTTAGAATTATCTCGGAACCAATAGAGCCAGACCCACGGTTGAACTACTGCAATTTTGTGTCTACTATATAAACAACTGCCACTGAAAATATCTTGCCAAGGTTATATCAATCACACAATCTGCATAATTATTTTAAACACTTCTCAAGGAGCTTGAACTATAAAAATGTTCAGAAAAGTGATCTGTCATGACTTTAAATCTTTATATAGAGGGCTTGGAGAGTTAGCCTTTGAATGCTCTTCAACAGTTACAGCACTCTGTCAGTTATAATCCTTCCTTCCTTCCTTCCATCCATCCATCCATCCATCCATCCATCACAGTTGAATTTTGAGCAGTTATTTCAGAGTAGAGATGAAACTGAACAAAGATTAGGACAAGGAAAAGGAAATATTTCACACAGTGAAAAATGTAAAATTCATTACCATATGCACACACACACACACACACAAATATTGATATGGGTGATCACCCATTTGGGTGGGTTTAAAGAAAGATTTCATAAATCCATAGAGAATAAAGCTATTCATGGTTATAATGGCAACATATTACCTTTATTACTGAATTTGCCATGCCAGTTGCTGTAGAACACAAGATTGAGAGTGATACTGCACTAATAACTTGCCAATTATTATCTAGTGATCACACTGTGGAAACAAAACTCTGCACAAATAAAGCATAAATATAGGTCTGTTCCAGACAAATTCTTCTTATAGTGATATTTATAGTGATATTTAAGTTCTGTTGGAATCTGCCGAAATTACCATTTTTGCTAAGGTGAGAATTATACTGATTAGATCTTGATCATGCGAGTAAACTAACTACTATACTAACATGGGCAGCCTCATGCTCACATCCCATTATTTTTCTTGGTGACCTCAATTTACCTCTTATTAATTGGACCCTAAATGAGTGCTGTACTGAATCAATACATACAACTCTGCATAATGCCGTCACTACTTTACGACTTGATCAATTGGTATCTAACAACACTAGATTCAACAACTGCCTCGATCTAATCTTCTGCAACAGTTTAAACACAATCTATAACCTTCATATCAAAGAACCTTTTTCCAACAGTGACAACTGTATGATTGATTTTTGTCTAAATTTACATCCATGCCATGAATCTCATAACAGGACTCCTAAATACAACTTTAAAAAGCAAATTATGATCTCATAGCTGCCGACCTTTCATCTATAGATTGGCAAATCCTATTCAATGACTGCAACACTGTTGAAGACTATTATAACACTTTTCTACTTGAAGTTCAAAGAGTCATTAATCTATATGTACCATTAGTAACATCCAAAGCCAAAAGAACAAATTACCCATATCAATAAGGAAACTCAATTAAAAAAATCCCTTTGGCAGAAAAATAAAACTGGTTATGTAGTTAATTTCAAAAACTGATACAAATCCATATGCCACCAAATAAAAACAGAATGTATCAAATACTACTGCAAACAGGAGGAAGAGTTGTTACACACAAAATCCAATCGTGCTTTCTATAATTTCGTAAATGCCAAACTTAAAGACTCAAAAACCATTCCATTTCTAAAATGGCCAAATGGTGAAGATTGGAACGATGATGCTGTTAAGGTTAATCTCTTCAACACTTTTTTCAGTTCAGTCTTTGTCAACAGCAATGGCATCTCTCCCTCATTTCCTAGTCGTACCTCATCCAATTGCAATGATCTAATCCACATTGATTTTACTGAAGATACCATCATAAGGGCACTACACAAACTAAAGCCATCTCAATCTATTGATCCTGATGGAATATGTGCCTTTTTTCTTAAAAAGCTTTCCTTCGCCATAGCTGAACCTCTAAGCACCCACTATGAAGTATATTTTAGAATGAGCTCCTTGCCTGACATATGGTCATTAGCAACAGTCATACCTATCTTCAAAAAAGATAGGCCTTGATGAGAATTATAGACCAATCTCTCTTTGTTGTGTCACATGCAAAGTCATGGAATCCATCATAAATCAATCCATCACCTTCCACTTAGCGACAAATAACGTACTCTCTGATAAACAATTTGGTTTCAGGAAAAATTTGTCATGTCATACACTGCAAAAACATCTGGACCTCTCAACTCGATCTGGGCAAAGCAATAGATGCAATTTACATAAACTTCTGTAAAGTCTTTGATTCAGTAGTGCACGATAAACTATTTCTGAAACTAAAATCTTATGGTATTTCTGGACTTCTACATAATTGGATAGATGTGTTCCTGTAAAATAGGCAACAAGTGGTCAAATAAGCAGCGCCCTATCAAATCCTGCATCTGTTAACAGCGGTGTTCCCCAAGGCAGTGTTCTAGGTCCAACACTCTTTCTGCTTTATATCAATGACCTTTGTGATCAAATTATAAGCAGCTGTGTCTTCTTTGACAATGATGTTAAACTATTCAACACCACAGACAACTCTACTATTCTTCAAAATGACCTAGACTATGTATCTGAATGGTCAAACAATTGGCAACTCCAAATCTCTGCTAACAAATGCTCAGTCCTGCACATTGGCAATAGAAATAAGAACATCAAATATTTGCTGGCTGAAATGATCTAAGAGTTGACCCACACTCTGTCAAGGACCCAGGAATACTCATTTCAAAAGATCTAAGTCCCAGAGCTCACTGTAACATCATTGCAAAAACGGCATTAAGAGTCTTATTTTGCAAAGTTTTCTCTCTGGTAATGCTATACTTCAAACTAGGGCATATAAAACTTTTGCTAGACCTATACTTGAATACTGCTTACCTGCCTGGAACCCTCACTGTATTTCAGACATCAATACATTAGAGAGGGTCCAGAGATATTTTACTAGAAGAGTACTCAAATCTTCTGCTAAAAAAAAAAAAAATTCCTTATCCCACCAGGCTTGAAATTTTAGGTCTGGATAGCCTTGAACTACGCCGTCTACGTTCTGACCTATGCTTATTTCATAAGATTATTTACCAAAATGTTCTATCTGTAAATGAGTACTTTAATTTCAACCATAATAACATAAGGGTTATCAATAGATTCAAACTCAATATAAATCACTCTAATCTTGATTGTAGAAAATATAACTTCTGCAATAGAGTAGTAAACATCTGGAACACTCTACCTGTTGTTAGTCTCTCTAATCCCCATACCTTTTACCTTAAATTTATTTATTTATTTTATTTATTTATTTTATTAGATTTTTATACTGCCCTTCTCCCGAAGGACTCAGGGCGGTGTACAGCCAATAAAATCCACAATATACACATTAAAACAAGATTAAAACCAAACATATTACAAAGATGGCCAGAATTTAAAACAATTTAAAACCCTAAAATATAAATAGCCCCAATTAAAAATTTAATAAAACTTTTAAGCCAGTCCCGTTTGAATAAATAGGTGCGTTTTCAGCTCACGGCGAAAAGTCTGAAGATCAGGCACTTGACGTAAACCAGGGGGAAGTTTGTTCCAAAGCGTAGGAGCTCCAACAGAGAAGGCCCTACCCCTGGGGGCCGCCAGCCGACATTGCTTGGCGGACGGCACCCTGAGAAGGCCCTCTCTGTGTGAGCGACGGGTCGGTGGGAGGCATAAGGTAACAGCAGGTGGTCCCGTAAGTACCTGGGCCCTAAGCCATGGAGCGCTTTAAAGGTGGTAACCAAAATCTTAAAGCGCACCCAAAAGACCACAGGGAGCCAGTGCAGACTGCGCAGGAGTGGTGTTACACTATTACCCGCGCAGCTGCATTCTGGACTAGCTGCAGCCTCCGGGTGCACTTCAAGGGCAGCCCCATGTAGAGAGCATTGCAATAATCCAAACGAGAAGTGACAAGAGCATGAGTGACTGTGCATAAGGCATCCGGGTCAAGGAAGGGGTGCAACTGGCGAACCAAGCGTACTTGGTGAAAGGCCCTCCTGGAGACGGCCGCCAAATGATCGTCGAACGACAGCCGCCCATCCAAGAGGACACCCAAGTTGCGCACCCTTTCCGTTGGGGCCAATAACTCGCCCTCAACAGTCAGCTGTGGTTGCAGCTGACTGTACCGGGGTGCCGGCATCCACAGCCGCTCCATCTTGGAGGGATTGAGCTTGAGTCTGTTTCTCCCTATCCAGACCCGTATGGCTTCCAGACACTGGGACAGCACTTCGACAGCTTCGTTGGGGTGGTCGGGGTGGAAAAGTACAGCTGCGTGTCATCAGCATACAGATGGTAACTCACCCCGAAACCACTAATGACCTCACCCAGTGGCTTCATGTAGTTGTTGAACAGGAGGCGAGAGATCGACCCCTGAGGCACCCCACAAGTGAGGCGCCTCGCCCATCTCTGCCCCTGTCAACACTGCTCAGACCAGTCGGAGAGATAGGAGGAGAACCACCGATAACGGTGCCTCCCACTCCTAAACTCTCCAACCGGTCCAGCAAGATACCATGGTCGATGATATCGAAAGCCGCTGAGAGATCTAATAGGACCAGGGCAGAGGAACAACCCCTATCCCTGGCCCTCCAGAGGTCATCCACCAACGCGACCAAAGCTGTCTCCGTGCTATGTCCGGACCGGAAGCCAGACTGAACGGGTCTAGATAGACAGCTTCATCCAGGTACCGAAGCTGCCATGCAACCACACTCTACAACCTTCGCCACAAAGCGAAGGTTGGAACTCGATAATTTCCCAAAATAGCTGGATCCAGGAAGGCTTGAGGAGGGGTCTCACCACCGCCTCTTTCAAGGCATCGGGGAAACCCTTCCAACAATGAAGCATTTATAATTCCCTGAGCCAGCAGCCTCGTGTCACTTCCTGAGTAGCCAGCACCAGCCAGGAAGGACACGGGTCCAGTAAACATGTGGTTGCATGTAACCTCCCAGTAACCTGTCCACGCCCTCGAGAGCCACAGAATCAAACTCATCCCAAACAACCTCAATAAGACGTGCCTCCATCATCCCATTTGGATCATCGCAATTTTGGTCTAAACTATCCTGAAGCTGAACGATTTTATCATATAGATAACCGTTAAACTCTCAGCACATCCCTGTAGGTCATCCCGCCTCCCGGTGAAGGAGGCGGGTCACCGAATAGGCGGCCGGGTTATCTGCCAATGCAATGAGGGTGGAAACGTAAGAACGTTTCACCTCCCTCATTGCCACTAGGTAGGTCTTAGTAAAAGATCTCACTAGTGTCCGGTCAGCCTCGGAACAGCTAGACGCACCAGTGTCATAAAATAACAACAACAATAATATATAGGTCTGCTGTAGGATGGAAGCTACCTCATTTGGTGTCCTCCTTGGACCCAGTAGGTGAAGAGGTTAATCTCCTTATTGAGATTAAAAGATTTATAATATTGGAATTCCTCCTGACAATACAGCATGGAAGCATTTAATTAGATGATTTCATCTGTCTTTCCTTCTTGAAATGAACCATTTCTATAGACATACTTTTTTAAAGAAAGATTAATTGCAAACCACCCTTTTAAATTTAAATTTTAAAATTCAAATATTCAGTGCTTTAAAATACAATTTGTTTACATTTCATGAAGAGGGAAAAATAACAGTTGGCAATCTAAATAAACAAAAGAATAATATTGCACCAATAAAGGTGAATATTTGTAGCTTGGGGCTGAAATGAGGGGTCCTAGGTGCTCTCTGAGCTTGGTTGTTTTCTTGCAAACGTTGTATTACCCAAGGAGTGGCTTGGCCTGTCAGTGTTGCTGGGGGTAGTCTTAGAGGTTCTTTGGTTGGGCTGTCTGCTGTTGGCTTGTTTGGCAGTTCTTTGATTGGGGTATTGATTGGTGGTCTGAAGTTAATCTTGGAACACAGCTATCATCTGTTTACTGATTGCTGGTGGGAAGTATTTGGTGCACTAGCTTATTGATTGTCTATTTTGCATAATATATAGATATTATTTATGTCTATGTGTCTATTGATGGCTAATTTGTCATTGGCTTCTAGAAAGTTCCTAATGTTTTTAGATTGGGCTTGATGTAGGATGGTCACAGTTTGCCAATTGAAACTATGGTTAAGTTTGTCTATATGTTCTGAAATTAAAGGGAAGACTTTGTTTTCTCTTCTCTCTTCTCTTCTGACTAGTCATTGGTATTTGTGGATACATTCTGTCAAACAGACAACAAATAGTCAAAATAGGCAATGCCCTATCAAATCCTGTTCCTGTCAATAGCGGTGTCCCCCAAGGCAGCGTTCTGTCAAACAGGCACAAGTGGTCAAATAAGCAGCCCTATCAAATCCTGCTCCTGTTAATAGTGGTGTCCCCAAGGCAGCGTTCTAGGACCAACACTCTTCATATTATACATAAACGACCTCTGTGACCATATTATAAGTAATTGCAGGCTTTGTGATGTTAAACTATTTAACACTACCAACAATACAGCTACCCTTCAAAAGACCTTGACTTTTGAATGGTCAAAAACTTGGCAACTCAAATTTCAACCAGCAAATGCTCTGTCTTACATTGCAAAAAGAATCTAAACGCTAAATACAAGCTCGATGGACATTACCTTGTAGATGACCCCACCCTGTTAAAGTCCTTGAGTTTTCATATCAAATGATCTAAATTTGATAAAATCCTACTGCCACTACATTGTAAAAAAGGCTTTAAGAGTTGTAAACTTAATC
Source organism: Ahaetulla prasina (assembly GCF_028640845.1). Classification (NCBI taxonomy): domain Eukaryota; kingdom Metazoa; phylum Chordata; class Lepidosauria; order Squamata; family Colubridae; genus Ahaetulla; species Ahaetulla prasina. The sequence goes on along the minus strand of NC_080543.1, from coordinate 85,478,743 downwards.
TTGCATAGCTTCTTCTCCAGAAACATTACAGTACTAACCAGAGCATATAAAACATTTGCTAGACCAATTCTTGAATACAAGTCGACTGTTTGGAACCCATACCTCATTTCTGACATCAATACAATTGAGCGTGTCCAGAAATATTTTACTAGAAGAGTTATCCACACCTCTGATTACAACAAAATACCTTTTGCCACCAGACTTGAAATCCTGGGTTTAGAAAATTTAGAACTCCGCCGCCTTCGACATGACCTGAGTTTAACTCATAGAATCATCTGTTACAATGTCCTTCCTGTTGAAGACTACTTCAGCTTCAATCACAACAATACACTAGCACACAATAGATTTAAGCTTAATGTGAACTGCTCCAATGTTGATTGCAGAAAATATGACTTCAGTAACAGAGTTGTTAATGCCTGGAATGCATTACCAGACTCTGTGGTCTCTTCCCAAAATCCCCAAAGCTTCAACCAAAAACTATTTCTATTGACCTCACCCCATTCCTAAGAGGTCTGTAAGGGACGTGCATAAGTGCACCAACATGCCTACCATTCCTGTCCTAAGGTTCCCTTGATTGTATCCAATTTCGTATAGCTATTACATACTTATGCTTATATATATGCTTATATATCATATAGTTATTTCATGCTTATGCTTATATATACTGTTGTGACAAATAAATAAATAAAATAAAATAAAATAATTTTTATTATTTTCTATTTGTCCTACTACAGGCAGAAGCTTTATATTACAGAAAATGAAGAATTCAGTTTAATATTACTGATTTCAAAAAGGTTCTGTAGAAGATGTTTTCTGGATGTTTTTCTTATCCTGAAGTATATAATAAAGACAGCAAGATGAACACCAATTCTTATGTTGAACTGAGAAATAAAAAATATGTACAATTTAGTACAATGCAAACATTTAAATAAAAATATAGCACAAAAACCTGGTTAGATGCAATCTAAATCTAAAACCTTCTTGAAGTAAAGGTTCTCTGCTTTCTTCTGCTTGGACTTTACTTTTTCTAAAAATGTTTGGGATTCCACTTTTAATCAAAGCATGGGATTTGTTTTAAAATGACTTTTCATCCTCAGTCCAGAAAGTCTGCTGAATTCTGTCTCTTTATAGTATTTATGCCCAGGCCAAAAGAAGGACTGGGAATCTGATTCTATATGTACATGAAAAGAACATCCTCCATATGGGAATCAGTATGCAAAAATTATCTACCATTGATCACCCATTCCTAAGAGGTCTGTAACGGTGTGCATAAGAGCACCAACATGCCTACCATTCCTGTCCTATTGTTATAAAATGAGCAGCAATTAGTATAGTTATTAAGAAGAGATGAGGAAAATATAATTTGTTATCAGAGGAATTGGAAGAAAGGAAGATAAAATGACTCTAGGTTTGAAATGGATTAATGATTCTCCATTTCAAAGTCGAAGAGCCAGCGCTGTCCGAAGACGTCTCCATGGTCATGTGGCGGCATGACTCAATGGCAAAGGCGCACGGAACGCTGTTACCTTCCACCAAAGGTGGTCCTATTTTCTACTTGCATTTTAGGTGCTTTCGAAACTGCTAGGTTGGCAGAAGCTTTGAGTTTGAAGGAAGACTATTCAAGTCATGGATATATCAAGAGAAGAAAGGGCATGGAGATTTTTTTTGATCGACAAGCTCAGTTTTGAGAGATAATGGAATTAAATACAATTGAGGCCACCACAACAATTGAAATTTTTTAAGGAAGGATTGTATAATTATTTCAGATATAGATGCATTATTATATTTACTGTGACTGACAAAGATGGAGGATTTAATGGAGATAAAAGATCAAATGGCTGAAGGAGTAATGTGCATTCAGTCTGAAACATCAACTCAGAAGAAAGAACATTTATAAGAACCTGTTTATGTTTGTCATTGGTTAACAGGATAAATTTTGAAAACTAAACAGAAGAGGACAAAATTTGATGTCAGAGGAGAAGAAGCAGATAAGAGTCTTGGAAAGATCAAGTTAAAAAGGACATTAGTTTATCTTTTTGAGTGATGAATTTAAATAGACAGCCCCATGAAAAGTAGACAGTGATTTGAAAATTGTTGGCTCCTCCTCTAGCCCCTTCTCTTTATAGGTCCTCCTCCAGGTGAGGATGTGGGGAAGAAGATTGGATCATTGTTTGTTTTGTTTTTTCTGTCTAGTAGTAAATTGTTGTTTATATGGAGAGTTTAATGTCGCTGGTGGACAAAGGATCATCAGAGGGTTTTAAAAAATTTATATTTTTAAAGCAGTTATAAAAATAATTCAGGAAAAAGGTACAGGAATCAGATTAAAGAAGAAGATTGATTTAAGATTAAAAGGGATTTCAGAACCAGACATTTTATTTTTACAAGAAACCTCATCAGAAATCTGAAGATTCAAATAGAATGTATATAAAAGGTATGCAATATAGCTGAAAAGCATTTGGAACTTCAAAAGCTAGAGGAGTTGCAACACTGATATCAGATAGGGTGTACTTTAAAACATAAGGTAATTTTGGATGAAGATGGAAGATATGTAATAATTGTTGGAAATCTTAATGAGGAAAAAGTGACACTTGTTTCCATCAGTTGCATCAGCTAGCAACTGAAGCTGCCTGCCTGAATCCATCTCCTCAGTCAGCAACTGCTTTGCTGGCTGAGAATGAAAGTGTAGGGAAAGTAAAGTTGTAAGGTTGGAGACTGGGCGATAATTTCCCAAAATAGCTGGATCCAGGAAGGCTTCTTGAGGAGGGTCTCACCACCGCCTCTTTCAAGGCATCGGGGGAAACCCCTTCCAACAATGAAGCATTTATAATTCCCTGGAGCCAGCCTCGTGTCACTTCCTGAGTAGCCAGCACCAGCCAGGAAGGACACGGGTCCAGTAAACATGTGGTTGCATGTAACCTCCCCAGTAACCTGTCCACGTCCTCGAGAGCCACAGAATCAAACTCATCCCAAACAACCTCAATAAGACGTACCTCCATCATCCCATTTGGATCATCGCAATTTTGGTCTAAACTATCCTGAAGCTGAACGATTTTATCATATAGATAACCGTTAAACTCCTCAGCACATCCCTGTAAGGGGTCATTCCGCCCCTCCCGGTGAAGGAGGGAGCGGGTCACCGAATAGGCGGCCGGGTTATCTGCCAATGCAATGAGGGTGGAAACGTAAGAACGTTTCACCCCCCTCATTGCCACTAGGTAGGTCTTAGTAAAAGATCTCACTAGTGTCCGGTCAGCCTCGGAACAGCTAGACCTCCAGGTACTTGTCTACCATGGACCTTTCATGTTTCTTAAGAGGTCCCTAAGAGGGCATTCATAAGCGCACCAGTGTGCCTACCATCCCTGTCCTACTGTCCCCATTTATATCTACTCATTCTATGTATTTATGGCTATGTTTTGCCTATTTATATCCTTTTATTTGTGCCAATTTTTTTCATGCGTCCCTGTCTATGTCTATACAGTTACTTGTTTCCTTGTACTTGTTGACAAATAAATAACAACCACAACAATAACAACAACAATAATATATAGGTCTGTGTGGTAGTTGAAGCTGTAGGATGGAAGCTACCTCATTTGGTGTCCTCCCTTTGGACCCAGTAGGTGAAAGAGGTTAATCTCCTTATTGGAGATTAAAAGATTTATAATATTGGAATTAGCACCACCTCCTGACAATACAGCATGGAAGCATTTAATTAGATGATTTCATCTGTCTTTCCTTCTTGGAAATGAACCATTTCTATAGACATACTTTTTTTTAAAGAAAAGATTAATTGCAAACCACCCTTTTAAATTTAAATTTTAAAATTCAAATATTCAGTGCTTTAAAATACAATTTGTTTACATTTCATGAAGAGGGGAAAAAATAACAGTTGGCAATCTAAATAAACAAAAGAATAATATTGCACCAATAAAGGTGAATATTTGTAGCTTGGGGCTGAAATGAGGGGTCCTTGGTGCTCTCTGAGCTTGGTTGTTTTCTTGCAAACGTTGTATTACCCAAGGAGTGGCTTGGCCTGTCAGTGTTGCTGGGGGTAGTCTTAGAGGTTCTTTGGTTGGGCTGTCTGCTGTTGGCTTGTTTGGCAGTTCTTTGATTGGGGTATTGATTGTTGATCTGAAGTTAATCTTGGAGAATCTATGCTCATCTGTTTACTGATTGCTGGTGGGGAAGTATTTGGTGTTTTTTCCTTTACTAGCTTATTGATTGTCTATTTTGCATAATATATAGATATTATTTATGTCTATGTGTCTATTGATGGCTAATTTGTCAGAGTGCCAGGCTTCTAGAAAGTTCCTAATGTTTTTAGATTGGGCTTGATCTAGGATGGTCACAGTTTGCCAATTGAAACTATGGTTAAGTTTGTCTATATGTTCTGAAATTAAAGGGAAGACTTTGTTTTCTCTTCTCTCTTCTCTTCTGACTAGTCATTGGTATTTGTGGATACATTCTGTCAAACAGACAACAAATAGTCAAAATAGGCAATGCCCTATCAAATCCTGTTCCTGTCAATAGCGGTGTCCCCCAAGGCAGCGTTCCTGTCAAACAGGCACAAGTGGTCAAAATAGGCAGTGCCCTATCAAATCCTGCTCCTGTTAATAGTGGTGTCCCCCAAGGCAGCGTTCTAGGACCAACACTCTTCATATTATACATAAACGACCTCTGTGACCATATTATAAGTAATTGTGTTCTCTTCGCTGACGATGTTAAACTATTTAACACTACCAACAATACAGCTACCCTTCAAAAAGACCTTGACTTTGCGTCGGAATGGTCAAAAACTTGGCAACTCCAAATTTCAACCAGCAAATGCTCTGTCTTACACATTGCAAAAAAGAATCTAAACGCTAAATACAAGCTCGATGGACATTACCTTGTAGATGACCCCCACCCTGTTAAAGTCCTTGAGTTTTCATATCAAATGATCTAAGTGCCAAATCCTACTGCAACTACATTGCAAAAAAGGCTCTAAGAGTTGTAAACTTAATCTTGCATAGCTTCTTCTTCAGAAACACTACACTACTAACCAGAGCATATAAAACATTTGCTAGACCAATTCTTGAATACAGCTCGCCTGTCTGGAACCCATACCTCATTTCGGACATTAATACAATTGAGCGTGTCCAGAAATATTTTACAAGAAGAATTCTCCACTCCTCTGAGTACAGCAAAATACCTTATGCCACCAGACTTGAAATCCTGGGTTTAGAAAATTTAGAACTCTGCCGCCTTCGACATGACCTGAGTTTAACTCATAGAATCATCTGTTACAATGTCCTTCCTGTTGAAGACTACTTCAGCTTCAATCACAACAATACATGAGCACACAATAGATTTAAGCTTAATGTGAACCACTTCAATCTTGATTGCAGAAAATATGACTTCAGAAACAGAGTTGTTAATGCCTGGAATGCACTACCAGACTCTGTGGTCTCCTCCCAAAATCCCCAAAGCTTTAACCAAAGACTATCTACTATTGACCTCACCCCATTCCTAAGAGGTCTGTAACGGGTGTGCATAAGAGCACCAACATGCCTACCATTCCTGTCCTAATGTTCCCTTTGATTGTATCCAATTTCTTATAATTATTACATACTTATGCTTATATATATGCTTATATATCATATAGTTATTTCATGCTTATGCTTATATATACTGTTGTGACAAATAAAATAAATAAATAAAAATAAAATAAAAATTCTGCCAATCTTCTATTTGTCCTACTACAGGCAGAAGACTGGCAGCACACAGAATGAAGAATTCCAGTTTAATATTACTGATTTCAAAAAGGTTCTGTAGAAGATGTTTTCTGGATGTTTTTCTTATCCTGAAGTATATAATAAAGACAGCAAGATGAACACCAATTCTTATGTTGAACTGAGAAATAAAAAATATGTACAATTTAGTACAATGCAAACATTTAAATAAAAATATAGCACAAAAACCTGGTTAGATGCAATCTAAATCTAAAACCTTCTTGAAGTAAAGGTTCTCTGCTTTCTTCTGCTTGGACTTTACTTTTTCTAAAAATGTTTGGGATTCCACTTTTTAATCATAAGCATGGGATGATAGTTAAACCCCACTTTTTCATCCTCAGTCCAGAAAGTCTGCTGGAATTCTGTCTCTTTATAGTATTTATGCCCAGGCCAAAAAGAAGGACTGGGGAATCTGATTCTATATGTACATGAAAAGAACATCCCTCCATATGGGAATCAGTATGCAAAAATTATCTACCATTGACCTCACCCCATTCCTAAGAGGTCTGTAAGGGGCGTACATAAGAGCACCATCGTGCCTACCATTCCTGTCCTATTGTTTCCTTTTGTTATATCCAATTAGTATAGTTATTACATAAAAGGTTCCCCTCGCACATATGTGCTAGTCGTTGCTGACTCTAGGGGGCGGTGCTCATCTCCATTTCAAAGTCGAAGAGCCAGCGCTGTCCGAAGACGTCTCCATGGTCATGTGGCCGGCATGACTCAATGGCAAAGGCGCACGGAACGCTGTTACCTTCCCACCAAAGGTGGTCCCTATTTTTTCTACTTGCATTTTTAGGTGCTTTCGAAACTGCTAGGTTGGCAGAAGCTGGGACAAGTAACGGGAGCTCACCCCATTACATGGCAGCACTAGAGATTTGAAACGCTGAGCTGCCAACCTTTTGATCGACAAGCTCAACGTCCTAGCCCCTGAGCCACTGTGTCCCCTAGTTATTACATACTCATACTCATATATGCTTATATATTGTATAATTATTTCATGCTTATGCTTATATATACTGTGTGACAAAATAAATAAATAAATAAATCTACAGGCTGAAGGAGTAATGTGCATTCAGTCTGAGCCTAATAGCTCAGAAGAAAAGAACATTTATAAGAACCTGTTTATGTTTGTCATTGGTTAACAGGATAAATTTTTGAAAACTAAACAGAAGAGGACAAAATTTGATGTCAGAGGAGAAGATAGTAAAAGAAAGATCAAGTTAAAAAAGGGACATTAGTTTATAGACTTATGAGAAAAAAAAATCCTCAAAGCAGCCCCATGAAAAGTAGACAGTGATTTGAAAAATCCTTTCTAAGCCCCCTTTCCAGGTCCTCCCTCCAGGTTATGTGATTCACAATAGAATATATGGATCAGTGGTGGGTTGCTCCCAGTTCGCTCCGGTTCTGTAGAGCTAGTAGTAAAAATCGGCTGGCATTCGGAGAACCGGTAGTAATGGCTGGCTGGCCACGCCCCCAAACCGGTTCCCCGATCATCAGAGGGTTTTTAAAAAAACTTTTTAAAGCATCTTTTCTTCAGCCAAAAAAAGGCTTTTAAAAGTAAAAAAAAAACCCTCTGATGATTGCGTGGCTGAGCAGGGATCATCAGAACCCTTTAAAAGTTTGTTTTTTTAACAACCTCTTCAGCCGAAGAGGTTGTTAAAACAAAAGGTTTTAAAAGGCTCCTCTGGCGATCCCAGCTGAGTTAAGACTTCTGGGCTGCTATTAGGCAGTTTCAGCTGGATCATCAGAGGAGCGTTTTAAAAAAAAATTCCTCTGGCCCACCCAATCCCCCCTCCTCACTTACCTTATTACAGCTTCTTTTGGGCTAGCAAAGTCATGCTTTCCATCAGTTGCATCAGCTAGCAACTGAAGCTGCCTGCCTGGAATCCATCTCCTCAGTCAGCAACTGCTTTGCTGGCTGAGGAACTCTGATAATTGAAGTCCACAAACCTTAAAGTTACTAAGGTTGGAGACTCCTGATCTAAAAAAATAAAATAAAATAAAATAATAAAATAAAATATTTGTCCCCTCTAAACACCGCTTTCATCGCATCCCAAACAATTTCAAATTTAACCTCCCCATTATCATTTAGTCTCCAACTTTCCTCCAATTTTTTAAGTATCCATTTTTTATCCTTTTCATTTTTATACAGTTTCTCCTCATATCTCCAGTAACTTCTTTTTTTCTCAAAATTAAAATCTAAATCCACCATAACTTCCGCATGATCAGAATCTTTAAAAATTCCCACCTCTACCTTATCCACATTGTTCAGCAAATCTTTAGAGAGAAAAATATAATCAATTCTGGAATATGTATTATATATCTTAGAGAAAAAAGTGTATACTCTTTCAGTCCCTTTAACCTCTCTCCACACATCCACTACAACGTTTCGGAGCATCCACGTATTTAAAATCCCCATTTTATTTGCTCCTCCACAACGAGTGGGGTTAGTACTATCTATTTTATCTCTGATTAAGTTAAGATTAAGAGTATTAAATTATCAAGTAGGAAATATAAAAATTATAAAATTAAAATGGAAAGGGATAAAAATCAGATTAAAGAATTGGAAAATCAATTTTTGCTTACTAAAGAAAAAAAATCCTTGAGGAGCTTAATATGTTAAGAAATAAAATGATAGAAGAGGATACAGAGTTGGTAAAAAGGAATTTGAGATATTTAAATAGGAATTTTTTTGAATTCAGTAACAGAAACTCTAAGTTATTGGCAAAGATGGCGAAAAATAAAAGAGAGAAGAGAGAAATTGGAGCTTTGATAGATGATAAAGGTATAAGATGTTACAAAAAATTAGAGAAATGTGAAGTGGTTAGAAATTTTTTTCAGAATCTATATTCAAAGAAACCAGTCAATCGGGGAAAATTGCAAAGTTATTTAGAAAAATATGTGGTGAAAATTGATCAAACATATAAAGAATTGATGGAAGAAGATATAACACAAGATGAGATTAATGGAGTTATACAAAAAATAAAATTAGGGAAAGCTCCAGGTGAGGATGGATTACCTGCTGAGTTTTATAAAGAATTTAAAGAATTAATAATACCAAGATTGCAGAAATTATTTAATGGAATATTACATGGTGGAGAAGTTCCTTCATCATGGAATAGAACGGTGATATCCCTAATTCCTAAGCCAGATAAAGATTTAGAAAGGATTGAGTCCTACCGGCCCATTTCTTTAATTAATCAGGATGCAAAGATATTTACTGCTATTATAAGTAATAGATTAAGTAAATTTATAGATAGATATATAAGTTACAACCAAGTAGGTTTTGTGAAGGGCAGATATATGAGTGATATTGTTAGAAGAGTATTAAATATTATAGATGTAGCTGAACATAATGGTGATAAAATTGGTATAGTATCATTGGATATTTTTAAAGCTTTTGATTCTGTACAATGGGAAGCTATTAAAGTAATTGTGGAGGCTTTAGGCTTTGGTAACAACAATACATGTTATTTCAAAATTGTATCAAAAAAGTAGTGCAAGAGTGAAGGTGAATGGAATATTAACTGAAGAGATAAAATTAGAAGCGGGTACGAGACAAGGATGTCCCTTGTCCCCAACATTATTTTTATTGGCTATGGAAATCTTGACAAAAATGATAGAAAAAGATGAAGAATTAGAAGGATATAAGGAATATAAGATAAATTTGTATGCGGATGATACTTTAATTATTTTGAAAAATATAGAGAAAGACCTGAAAAAGATAAATAAGCATTTGAAAGAATTTGAGGAAATGACAGGTCTGAAAGTAAATTGGTCGAAATCGGAATTGTTAATGAATAATAATGGTAAAGAATGTGAAAATATACATAAACAATTTGGTATAACGATTAAAAATACATTAAAATATTTGGGTATAACACTCTCATTTAAAATTAAAGAAATGAAAAAATTAAATTATGATATAATGTTGAATGAAGTTGAAAGGAAGATAGATAAATACAAAAAGATAAAATTGTCTTGGTTTGGTAGAATTGCGATGTGTAAGATGATTTTGCTGCCCAAGTTTAATATTTTATTCGAGATGCTACCGTTAAATATGACAGAGAAAGATATTGAAGGATATCAGAAAAAATTGGACAAATTCTGCACTGGCGGGAAAAGACTTAGATTAGTGAAGAAAATGTGGTATCAAAATCAAAAGGAAGGCGGATTAGGAATCCCCAAATTATTTAATTATTACTCTGCATATGGTATCCGGATAGTGGTAAAAATACTTAAAGGTGAAGATAATCATTGGAGAGATTTAGAGTTAAGGGATATAGAAATTTGGATCAAGGTGGTTTTAGATAAAGCAAACTCAAAATGTGTAATTAGAAGTTATTGGTTAAAGGGATTCAGTAAAAATGTGGAATAAATTTGTTAAAATTTTAATTCGGATATAATCTTTTGGGGAAGACAATTGAAATTGGCCAATTAAAATAATATAAGACGTAATGAAGTGATTAAAGATGAAAATATAGAAACTATTATAGATTGGTTAAAAGTTTTAGAAAATGAAAGGAGGAATAAAGAAATTATTGAAAAATTAGGGTTAAGTTGGTTTGAAAAATACAGATAGAAAATGGACAAAAAATTAAGGAAAACTATTCGATAAATAGATGTGAAACTGAATTTGAATATCTAGTATCTCGGATTATGAAAGATGAAATTGGGCTAAAGGGACTCGTTAGTAGGGTTTATAAGATTATAAACTCTGATGAAAAACTACAAAGAGTGATGAGGATAAATTGGGAAAAAGATCTTAATATTGAAATACCAGAGTCAGATTGGAATGTGAATTGGAATAGTAGAATTATGAGGACTTTATCTATAAGGATTAAAGAGCATAATTACAAAGTTGTTTGAAATGGTATTTGACTCAGTAAGATTGTCACAAATGGATAAAAAATTAGTAAAAATGTTGGAGATGTGAGATGGAATTGGGGACTTATGAACATATGTGGTATAATTGTGATAAGGTTAAAAAGTTTTGGCAACAATTGGAGAAAATGATATTTGAAATGATGGGGAAAGTAATAACATTGAGAGTGGAAACTATATTATTGTTGGTAATTAAGGAAATAGAATTAACAAAATATGAAAAAGAATTGATTAGAATTATGATTATAATAGGTAGAATTATAATAGCTAAATATTGGAAACTAGATGTGATTTTTAGAATAGAAGAGTGGAATTCTGAAATGTGGAAATTAGCTTTAAATGATAAAATGACATGTGATATTAAAATTAGAAGTGGTGTGTATAAAGAAGATATTTTCTGGAAGATTTGGAAACCATTCGTGGACTATGCGCTTGGAAAATTGGACGCCTCGGTACCTGTACCTCGAGAACGTGGATTTTGGCAATCATGAGGACATATCCGAAGACCCAAATCTTCCTTTTTTATGTATAGCACAAGGGTGGAATAATGTATTTTTTTTTCTTTTCTTTGTTTGTAATGTTAGAAAAAAGTAATAATAATAATAAAAATAAATAAATAAAAAATAAAATAAAATATTTGTGCAGCTTTCTGATTTGGTGTGTTTCTGTAGTGTTTCACTCTAACTACACAAACACACAAAACCTCACAAAGCTGTATGTGGCATTTGGTGTGTGTGTGTGTGTGTGAGTCAGTTGTATTGTGTTGTGTGTGTGTAAAGTGTGAAAGTTGGTTTCTGAGCTTTTTGTGGCGGTGTGAGGTTCCTGCTTATTGCAGGGGCCATTTTGGGTGAAGTGCAGCTGCTTTTATATTGTGTGTGTGTCTGTTGTGTTGTATTATGTGTGTGTGTGTGTGTGTATCCCTTTGCAAGGACTTGGAGGCAGCTCCTCTGAGGAAGGAGGCGGCAAAGCTCTGGCTGTCCCTCGGGAGAAATCACCCTGTCTCTGCAGCATTGGTCATGTGACTGAGTGGATGTGGCCAACTTGCTGTCACTCACAGCCCCACCTTGCCCTGAGTGATTTCAAGTTGGCCATGCCCACTCAGTCACATGACCACTAAGCCACGCCCACCAAATAAGCCACACCCACAGAACTGGTATTAAAAAATTTTGGAACCCACCCCGATATGGATCCTTCCCTATACTTCCTAGTACACACATACAATAAACTTACTGTTAGCCCTTTAAAAAATGTTCTCTGTATGAATGAATTATAAGGAATATTTGAAGTTGTGGCATGAATTTAATATTTTTGGGGAGCTGAATATATGGACACACTATACACTATATGAAGTTGAAATAAAATAAGTTTTTTTCTAATTTTCTGAGAGACATGACAGAGAGGATGATAATTAGCATTTCTTAAATTCAAAGGGGGACAAATAATTGGGCCATTACCCTTTATATAAATGAAATAAAATAATAGCCAAATCATATCTTTGAAAACAATATTTTCACTGGGATATTTTTCAGGAAGACTTTTGCTATCTAGCTGCTTTTCTGCAGCTCCAGATATCTGAAATGATAATAAAAGTTAAAAGCATATTAAAAACATGTTTTTATTTTTGCAATAATAATTAATCTGATGGTTTTCAATTTATCAAAATTAATCCATCCTTTTCCAGTATGAAAAACAGATTCATAGTGCAATCCATTGTTTAATCAAGAGCAAATCACACTGAGTTTCCTCCAAATGGAATGATAAAGACATTTTTCAGATGAGTCTTATAGAACTTAAACACAGGCATGCTGTGATCTTGGAAACAATAGGAAACGTTTCTTTCTTGCAGGATGTTTTTTGATTTTCCAATTAAACTACACACTGACACATAAATGGGGGGCTTCCGTTGCTACCCTCAGGTTAACAGCACAAGGGCTGGTCTATACAATAGCATATTGTGATCCTGTATGGCTTAACAGCTGCCATGGATGCCAGACTCAATGACACTATGATTATTGTATTAAAACCACTCCAACTTGCTGGTTTCCTGTTCTGAGCAACATAGCACGATCAGCTTTATGAAGGCAAGATGCACTAATAAGATAATACAGAAAAATTATGAACAACTCACTCCTACTGGTACATGCCTACCTTCCTCATTTATCAGCTGGAAGACTCAGATGGTCTCCACTGGCACTTGCTCAACATCTGCTTAACAACATTAACATTGATTCCCAATGGAAATTCAAATGGATTGCTGAACACCCAGACATAGGTGTTAAGGTGCCAGGCTTTGAACTACCACATCAGCAATCAGAATAGGATTTGCATCTTACACAGTGTCTGCCACGAGTCTCTGTAGAAATGGGGCATAGTATCCTCCCCTCAGTGTGACTGCAGGGTCCCATGTCAAACTGTAGATCACATAGTGAACAGCTGTAAGCTGAGGTCATATACTGGGCCAGTATCTGATATTTCCCAGTGGTTAAAATTGCCTAAAGATAGAGTGGAAAATATTACCTTAATTTAAGTCAGATGGACAGGTATAGAAGCTCATAAATACTAATCTCTCTTTTAAGTTTATTTTGTAGAATAAAGTGAAGTGGGGAGAAGAGAAACATCCTTGAGCTTCTTGGAGGAAAGCAATATATAAATGAAATAACTGAATAGAGCTCCCTCCCCCACCAATTGTAATAACATGCTCTGGGTCAATTATACTAGCAGAGATGTCATCATGATGAACAAAAGAGAATACTTTATGTCCCTAGGGAGATAGGGCGGTATATAAATATGAAAAATAAATAAATAAAAATAAATAAATAAAATGTCACAATTTCCAGTAAATGTTTTCTTTCAAAAGTAGAAAACTGAAATGAAATGTAAGAATGATCCTATTCAGGGAAAAGAAAACTGAAGGAAACCAATGGTAATATACCCTTCCTAGCTTTGAACAGTTATTCATTAGAATCAAAAAATCATTTGATTTGTAGTTTTTAACAAGCCAACATATACCAAATCAATTGTAACAATATAATTAGTGGTTCCAGTGCCACAACCCATTTTACCATAGGTATATGTGCTTCCTATTCATTTAATTTTTTAATACTCTTATCTTCTTCCCACTTTTTTATGAAAAATAAGCAAGCTTTTTAGATTCTTCTGAAAACAATGGAGTGATTGAAACAGTAATCCATCCTTATTTACCCCTTCATGTCAACTAAAACTGTATTGTTAATAGTATATGCCCTTGAGCAGCATAGATCTGATAAACAAGTCTACTTTGAAGACAGAATGTCATTAATCAGATATATAGACCAAAAACATGGCAAAGTCTGTTGGTGATCATTTTAACCTTTCTGGTCACACAGTCTCATATATCAAGATAGTGATTATACAGAAAATCAGTTCTGAAGGATTAATGAAATGTGAGAAAGTATTACAATAACTCGTACTAAAATGCCATTGCATCAATCTCACTTTGTGGGTGTAATGTACTCTGCAGAAGCACAAACTTGATAGTTGGGTTTAAATTTATGAATATTGTGTTTCATTCTTACATATATTATATAGGGCTTTTTGAATTAGCTAAGATTTTATTTGAATAGAATTCAAGGTTTGGAGATAGTTCAATTCATATTTGAGACTTGAAAAGAAGATTCAATTTGAATCAAGTCAAGATTGGATTTCATTTATCATAAAAGGTAATAGATAAGCATCAAAATGTCTGTGCTGTTTCTTTGGAGGTGAGAATGAGAAAAAACAGGTAGATTAAAAGGTGTGTAAAATATAAACATGATATGGAGAATTGAATGTTATAGTATTTCACAATACATTGAAAAATGTAAACATGCTAACAACAACAACAACAACAATAACAACAACAACAACAGAGTTGGAAGGGACCTTGGAGGTCTCCTAGTCCAACCCCCTGCCCAGGCAGGAAACCCTACACCATTTCAGACAAATGGTTATCCAACATTTTCTTAAAAATTTCCAGTGTTGGAGCATTCACAACTTCTGCAGGCAAGTTGTTCCACTTATTAATTGTTCTAACTGTCAGGAAATTTCTCCTTAGTTCTAAATTGCTTCTCTCCTTGATTAGTTTCCACCCATTGCTTCTTGTTCTACCCTCAGGTGCTTTGGAGAATAGTTTGACTCCCTCTTCTTTGTGACAACCCCTGAGATATTGGAACACTGCTATCATGTCTCCCCTAGTCCTTCTTTTCATTAAACTAGACATACCCAGTTCCTGCAACTGTTCTTCATATGTTTTAGCCCCCAGTCCCCTAATCATTTTTGTTGCTCTTCTCTGCACTCTCAACATCTTTTTTACATTGTGGTGACCAAAACTGAATGCAATATTCCAAGTGTGGCCTTACCAAGGCATTATAAAGTGGTATTAACACTTCACTTGATCTTGATTCTATCCCTCTGTTTATGCAGCCCAGAACTCTGTTGGCTTTTTTGGCAGCTGCTGCACACTGCTGGCTCATGATTCGTTGCTTGATTATCTTTTCCAAAATCTTCCCTGGTATTGAGGTCAGGCTGATGGGTCTGTAGTTTCCTGGATCTGTTTTTTCCCCCTTTTTTGAAGGTGGGAACTACATCAGCTCTTTTCCAGTCCTTTGGCAGTTCCCCTGTACTCCAGGATCATTGAAAGATATAGTTCAGTGGTTCTGAGATCTTGTCTGTCAGTTTCTTCAGAACCTTTGGGTGTAATCCATCCGGTCCTGGTGATTTGAACTCATCTAGGGTAGACAGGTATTCACTTACCATTTTCCCCCCTATTTTAACTTGTATTCCTAATCTGTTTTTTGTGGTGCTGTTTTTGATGGGTTGGATTGTTTTTTCCTTTTGTGTAAAGACAGATGCAAAATATGAGTTAAGTAGATCTGCTTTCTCCCTGTTGCTTGTCACCTTCTTGCCACTTTCTCCCAGCAGTGGGCCAATTATTTCCTTGACTTTTTTCTTGTTTTTAATATGATGGAAGAAGCTTTTTTTGTTATTTTTTACTTTTGTCGCTAGCCTTTGTTCATTGTGAGCCTTAGCTTTCCTCACTTCATCTTTACAGGCTTGGGCTATTTGCTGATATTCTGCCTTAGTTATTTGCCCCTCTTTCCACTTTTTATACTTGTCCTTTTTGTCTTTCATTTTGTCAGATATTTCTTTATGCATCCATGCTGGTTTCTTTTGAGATCTATTATTTTTCTTTTTCACTGGTATTGAGCTAGACTGGGCTTTTATAATCTCACTTTCCAAAATTTCCCAAGCTTCTTGAGGTTTTTTTCCCCTTGAGGATTCTCATCCATGGAATCCTTCTCAAGCTCTAAGTTTATTGAAATTAGCTGTCTTAAAGTCCAAGACTCTAGTTTGACTTTGTTCTACTACTTGTGTTTGCATCATGTTGAATTCCAATATTGCATGATCACTTGCCCCCAAGGTTCCTGTAGCTTCAACACCTTCTATTAATTCATCTCTGTTAGTGAGAATTAAGTCCAATATGGCTGATCTGCTTGTTCCCTTCTCTATTTTTTGGGAAACAAAGTTGTCTGCTAGGTGTGTTAGGAACCAGTTGGATCTTCCACTTGGTGCAGAGTTTGTCTCCCAGTTGATGTCAGTGTAGTTAAAATCCCCCATTACTACTGTGATGTGCTTCCTACATACCTTAGTTAGCCGACTAGCAAAAAGTTCATCTACTTCCTCTCTTTGGTTGGGTGGCCTATTTATTTATTTATTTATTATTTATTAATCATATTTATATACCGCCCTATCTCCCAAGGGACTCAGGGCGGTTTACAGGCACTAAAAACAGATAAATACAATATAAATACAATATAAAACATTTAAAAAACTTATTCTAAAGTCAATTAAAAATAGAATAAAACCCAATTTAAAACCCAAAATTTAAAATCTAGCTCAGTCCTGCACAATTAAATAAGTTTTTCAAAGGTTCAAGGTCAAGCTGACAGTCTAGTTGCTCCAGAAGCCCCACAGCTTTTTGGGTCGCCAGACATCGCTGACGGCACCCTGAGGAGACCCTCTGTGAGAGCGCACGGATGGGAGGTATTGAGTAGGCGGTCCTGAAAACCCGCCCAATGCCATGGAGCGCAGGTCACCCTTGAAGCGCACGAAGGCCATAGCCAGTGCAGTCTGCGCAGGATAGATGCCATATGGGAGCCACGAGGGGCTCCATCTATCACCAGCAGCAGCTGCATTCTGACTAACTGTAGCCTCGGATGCCCCTCAAGGAGCCCCATGTAGAGCATTGCAGTAATCCAGGCGAGACGTCACGAGTGCGTGAGTAACCGTGGATAGGGCATCCCGGTCCAGAAAGGCGCAACTGGCGCATACCAGGCGAACCTGGTGAACGCTCTCCCGAGACGGCCGTCAAATGCTCTTCTAGAGACAGCCTCATCCAGGAGGACGCCCCCAATGACTGCGTTCAGCCGCGGATTTAGCTGACTGTACCGGGATGCCGCATCCACAGCCACTCTGTCTTGGCTTGAGCCTGTTTCTCCCCATCCAGACCGTACGGCCTCAGACACCGGGACAGCACTTGATAGCCGTTGGGGTGGTTCGTGTAGTACAGCTGAGTATCATCCGCATACAGCTGATACTTCACACGAAACCACTGATGATCTCACCCAGCGGTTTCATGTAGATGTTAAACAGAAGGGGCGAGAGAATCGACCCTCGGCACCCCACAAGTGAGGCGCCTGGGACGACCTCTGCCCCCTGTCAACACCGACTGCGACGGTCGGAGAGATGGGGAGGAGACCCACCGGAAAACGGTGCCCCCCACTCCCAATCCCCCCACCCGGCGCAGCAGGATACCATGGGCGATGGTATCGAAAGCCGCTGAGAGGTCTAATAGGACCAGGGCAGAGGAACAACCCTATCCCTGGCCTCCAGAGATCATACCAACGCGACCAAAGCCGTCTTGAACCTCAAACCGGACTGGAACGGGTCTGATAGACAGTTTCATCCAGGTGCAAGCTGATATGCCACCTCTCTACTTCGGGGCGGGTTGGAGACGATAATTACCTAAAACAGCCGGGTCCAGGGAAGGCTTCTTAAGGAGGGGCCTCACCACCGCCTCTTTCAAGGCGGCCGGGAAGACACCCTCCACCAAAGAAGCGATCGTAATCGCCTGGAGCCAGCCTCGTGTCACCTCCCGAGTGGTATATAGTATAGACCTATGGCAATATCATTTCCCTCTCCTTTAATATTGACCCAAATGCATTCAAGATAATCATTGTTTTCATCATTGTTGTGCTCTATTTCTGTAGAGATGTAGTTATTTGTTATATATAGTGCAACTCCACCTCCTCTTTTATTTGGTCTATTTCTTTTAAATAATTTATATCCCTCTAGCTGTATGTTCCATTTGTCAGTTTCATCCCACCAAGTTTCCGTAATGGCAACAATATCATATCTGCTCCCATTTACTTGGATTTCTAATTCACCCTGTTTATTCCTCATACTCTGTGCATTGGTGCATAGACATTTGAGTCCATTTGGATTGACCTTGTGTTTACTGTCTACATAACCTGTGTTGTGCCTGACTGTCCCTACTTTCTTGCCACCTGTTGGATTAGTGCACATGGTATGGCACTCACTATTAAGTGCTTGGTTTTGCTTGATAGCAGGGCTGATAATCTTACCCACACAGACATCTATGTTACATGCACTAATAACACTATTATTTTTTGGATTGCTGGGGACAGAAATGTTCTGTATCAATTAATTCTCTGTCCCCACTGTTCAGTTTAAATGTTTATCCAGAAAATCTGTGAATTTATTGCTAAGTAACTCAGTCCCTTTATTTGATGGATGCAATCCATCTCTTTTGTACAGTTTTTCATTGGACCAGTTGCAGACATCATGACTAATAAAACCAAAGCCTTCCCTTTTACATTTATTTTTATTTATTTATTTTATTCAATTTTTATACCACCCTTCTCCCGAAGGACTCAGGGCAGTGTACAGCCAAGTAAAAAATCACAGTATCAATATTAAAAGAAATTAAAACAAACATATTATAAAGTGGCCAGATTTAAAATGAATTAAAATATTAAAATATAAATAACCCAATAAAATTTTAACCCAATAAAATTTTAGGCCAGTCCCGCTTGAATAAATAAGTGCGTTTTCAGCTCACGGCGAAAGGTCCGAAGATCAGGCACTTGACGTAAACCAGGGGGAAGCTCATTCCAGAGCGTGGGAGCTCCCACAGAGAAGGCCCTGCCCCTGGGGGCCGCCAGCCGACATTGTTTGGCGGACGGCACCCTGAGAAGGCCCTCTCTGTGAGAGCGTACGGGTCATCACGGCTTTAGCCACACATTAAACTCCCCTAACCACTGGCCTTTACCTTTTTGTTCTTTATATACTGGTAAAACCTCTGAAAAGATAAGCCTACAACCTATACTATTAAGTTCATACCCCAAGCTCTGGAAATCATTCTGCACAGAAAGTACATCCTTCTGGGACAGATCATTTTTTGCCAAGATGTATAATAGCATCAACATCACAATCCTTACTGGGCATTCTTGATTATCTTAAGAATACACCTCTTGTCTCTGCTGGCAGTAGCACCTGGCAGACACCTGACCTCTTTCAAAACCTCCATATCCTTTCCTAAATTTACATCCCTTACAATTGAATCACCAATCAGAAGGTGGCTTCTCTTTTTGGATACCGTGCTCTTCTTGTGTGACCGATGTATAATACTTGATTCATACTTTCCCCTTTACAAAGTAAGTTCTTCATCTCGGACCATGATCCCCTGCTTGTTTGAGTTATCAATATCACAACTACCTTGACCTGTCACTTTAGTGTCCCTATTAAGGTCAGCAAGGGCACTATATCTGTTTTACTGGGACACTGCAAAAGCTTTGTGTTTATGGTTCACAGCTCTCACCCTGCCAGATCCCACGGTTGTCCATTTATTTATTTATTTATTTATTTATTTCGATTTTTATACCGCCCTTCTCCCGAAGGACTCAGGGCGGTGTACAGCCAAGTAAAAATACACTGTATACAAATTAAAAGAAATTTAAAAGGAACATATTATGATGTGGCCGAAAAATTTAAAACAATTTAAAATCTAAAAATATAAATAACCCCAATAAAATTTTAATCCAGTCCCGCTTCAATAAATAGGTGCGTTTTCAGCTCACGGCGAAAAGTCCGAAGATCAGGCACTTGACGTAAACCAGGGGGAAGTTCATTCCAGAGCGTAGGAGCTCCCACAGAGAAGGCCCTTCCCCTGGGGGCCGCCAACTGACATTGCTTGGCGGATGGCACCCTGAGAAGGCCCTCTATGTGTGAGCGTACGGGTCGGTGGGAGGCAAAAGGTAACAGCAGGCGGTCCCGTAAGTACCCGGGTCCTAAGCCATGGAGCGCTTTAAAGGTGGTAACCAAAATCTTGAAGCGCACCCGGAAGACCACAGGGAGCCAGTGCAAACTGCGCAGGAGTGGTGTTACATGTGTCGTGTCCCACTCCTCCGCTGACGGCCGGGTCAGGGAAATCCAAATCAGGCTTGCCTCTGCAGCTCTGCCCAAAGTCCTAGCAAAGTCCTCAGAGCAGGCAGGAGACCAGTAAGTGACTTCAGCAAGATAAGTTCGACTTTGCCTGACTCAGAGACTGCCAGAAAGCAGATCCTTTATATAGGCCATGGGGTGTGGCTCCATGACTCAGCACTCATTAAGGCCTGCCCCTCCCTTCCTTCTGTTGCCTCTGCCTATCCAATCTTCTGATGCGAGGGTCACTCCAATCAGCTGTTGGAAGTAAACTTTCCTCAGGCTCACATGCTGTGGAGGAGGGGAGGTCTAGCTGCTCCGTTTGCCTGGGCATGGAGCCAGGGCTGGGGCCGGGGGATGCTCCCTCCTCTGCAGCCTGCTTGGGCATGGAGCCAGGGCTGGGACTGGGAGGTGCCCCCTCCTCTGCAGCTTGTCTGGGCATGGAGCCAGGACTGGGGCCGGGAGGCATACATTCCTCCGTGTTCGGGAGCAAATAAGCAGACCCCGGCTGCGGTGAGAGCGGACAAGACACAACACTATGGGAGCAACGAGTGGCTCCCGTTACTACCCGCGCAGCTGCATTCTGGACTAGCTGCAGCCTCCGGGTGCACTTCAAGGGCAGCCCCATGTAGAGAGCATTGCAATAATCCAAACGGGAAGTGACCAGAGCATGAGTGACCGTGCATAAGGCATCCCGGTCAAGGAAGGGACGCAACTGGCGGACCAAGCGAACTTGGTAAAAGGCCCTCTTGGAGATGGCCGCCAAATGATCGTCAAACGACAGCCGCCCATCCAAGAGGACACCCAAGTTGCGCATCCTTTCCATTGGGGCCAATAACTGCTTCACAGTCAGCCGCGGCTGCAGCTGACTGTACCGGGGTGCCGGCATCCACAGCCACTCTGTCTTGGAGGGATTGAGCTTGAGTCTGTTTCTCCCCATCCAGACCCGTACGGCTTCCAGACACCGGGATAGCACTTCGACAGCTTCGTTGGGGTGGTCCGGGGTGGAAAAGTACAGCTGCGTGTCGTCAGCATACAGATGATAACTCACCCGAAACCACTGATGACCTACCCAGCTTTCATTAGATGTTGAACAGGAGGGGCGAGAGAATCGACCCTGAGGCACCCCACAAGTAAGGCGCCTCGCTCACCTCTGCCCCTGTCAACACTGAAACCGGGTCGGAGAGATAGGAGGAGAACCACCGATAAACGGTGCCTCCCACTCCCAAACTCTCCAACTGCAGCAAGATACCATGGTCGATGGTATCAAAGCCGCTGAGAGATCTAATAGGACCAGGGCAGAGGAACAACCCTATCCCTGGCCTCCAGAGGTCATCCACCAACGCGACCAAAGCTGTCTCCGTACTGTCCGGACCGGAAGCCGGACTGAACGGGTCTAGATAGACGGCTCATCCAGGTACTGGGAAGCTGCCATGCAACCACATTTCTACAACCTTCGCCACAAAGCGAAGGTTGGAGACTGACGACATTCCCAAAATAGCTGGGTCCAGGAAGGCTTTTGAGGAGGGTCTCACCACCGCCTCTTTCAAGGCAGCGGGAAAACCCTTCCAACAATGAAGCATTTATAATTCCCTGGAGCCAGCCTCGTGTCACTTCCTGAGTAGCCAGCACCAGCCAGGAAGGACACGGTCCAGTAAACATGTGGTTGCATGTAACCTCCCAGCAACCTGTCCACGCCCCTAGAGCCACAGACTCAAACTCATCCCAAACAACCTCAACAAGACGTGCATCCGCCATCCCGCCTGGATCATCGCAATTTTGGTCTAAGCTATCCCGGTTGAACGATTTTATCGTATAGATAACCGTTAAACTCCTCAGCACGTCCCTGTAGGTCATCCGCCCCCTGGTGAAGGAGGGAGCGAGTCACAAACAGGGCGGCCGGGCGGTTATCTGCCGATGCAATGAGAGGAAACGAGGAACGTTTCGCCTCCTCATTGCCACTAGGTAGGTCTTAGTAAAAGATCTCACTAGTGTCCGATCAGCTCGAACGGCTAGACCTCCAAGAACTCTCTAGGCATCTTCTCCGTGTTTCATCTCCTCAGCTCCTCAGAGAACCAAGGAGGGTCCAAAGCCCCAGCCGCGCCCGCCCCAGGCCGCAACTAGTTCTTCAGTCGTGCGGCAAGATCCTCAGGAACGGCCCAAGCTCCGAACCTATCAGGGTCCATCAGGTGCCTGGGACGGAACCAACACATTGGCTCCGTCTCCCTGCGGTGGTGAGCGGCGGTCCGAAAGTCCAGGCGAAGGAGAAAATGATCTGACCATGACACTGGTTCCGTGACTAAATTTCCTAATTCCAGATCATTAATCCACTGTCCAGAGATAAAAATCAGATCTAGTGTGCCTCCCCCCATGTGTGTAGGGCCATCAGTTACTTGAATCAGGTTCATGGCCGTCATGGAAGCCTGGAACTCCTGAGCTACCATTGATGACAAGCCGGCCGATGGCAAGTTGAAATCCCCCATGACCAAAAGTCTGGGAATCTCAACTGCCACCCCGGCAAGCACCTCCAGCAGCTCAGGTAGGGCTGTAGTCACGCAGCAAGGAGCCATACTGCCCTTCTCCTGCAGGATCTTTGTGGTAGAGGGGACTGATGGCACGGCAGCTCAATAGAGTGGAATGGCTGAATTGGGCACCTAATTTCTGCTTGGAGAGCACAGATTTGAGATTCTAGATAGGTAATCTGTCCACGTAGATGACTAAATTATTTACAAAGAGGACAGTACCCAAATTTGAAAAGAGTACTGGGAAAGACAGCCACAGAACAAGTATTACACTGAACTAAGCCAGTCATTTTGAAATAGAATAAAATCACAATCTCAAGTGGACTAACCCTGAATATATTATTGCTATTTTTGGTTTATAGTTATATGATTCGGTGTGCGGGCCGCTACCTTTTTCCTCTGAATTCACTCTCAGACTCCCCCCTCACAGCCAGCAGCTCCACCCACTAGGTTCTGTGAAGTGAAAATGTCATTTAACCACAGTATTTTGTTGTTTCAAAGGCCAAGTGATTTGGGAATAAATACTATTTATAATAACTGTTTAGCCAGATTAATTAAAAATTGTGATTTCAGACCTGGGCATATGTAAATTGATTTAGATGTAAAGCCTTCTAAAATTCATAAATTTAGTTGCCTATTGGATTATAGTTACCTTCTTGATTTTACCTCCATTATCTCACATATTGTAAGACTGGTATAAACATTGTTTGACAAAATATTAAAGCCAGGTTTCTTACAGAATGCTATTATACAGTGAAAAATGAGCATTTTTAAAAGAACCAATTTCCCAAGATAGTATTAAAGTACATGACTTATATCTCCTGCTTCATTTACATAGAAATAACATAGAGAAGCTTAAGAAGCAATGTGTGTGTGACTTAATAGCTAATTTACATGTGGAAAAGGTTCATCCAACCATGCAAAAGATAATTAGCTCCTTACTCATTAGGAGTATCCAAACCATGTTAGAAATAAAGCATATCATAAAAAATAACAGTATTATCACTTCTGTAAGTTATCCTTAAGCAGTGGATCACTCTATGTTTATTTATCAGTAGGGTTTGGAAAGATACAGTATTAAATCTTAATATTTGCAGGCCTTTGAAATTTCAAACTTTCCAATTTCTTTACTTTCAAGTTCAGATATGACTTTTTGAGTATAAGAATCTACACATGGGAAGCTTCTGGATGTTAACCCTGAAGCTGACCTGGAACCCTGACACTGGACTTGAAAACTTTAATTATTGTTAATTGTAACTACTGATACCATGCCTGGCTTTCAGACAGGAGCTTTATGAGAGGATGCAATGTTCGTTTTGTTATTTATTCCAAACAAAGGCAAATTTACCCATGCATCAATGTAATAGATGTTTGAAAATGAAATCATGCTGTGATATAGAGTTTTACTAAAAAAAAGGGGGGGGCAATGCCTCTTATCCAATGGTGAGATATTTAAATATATTCACAATCTTCATGGTTTAAAGTGAAGTAAAATTGATATAAAAGGGAACAGTTTTTAAAGGAACTTTATCAGTAAAATACCCTGCCTCCATTTTATGCACAAATATGAGAATCTACATTGTCGATAGGATTTAATTTAGAACCAATGACTATTATCCTTTCTATTGAGTTTTTTCATTTGATGTTTCATAGGAAAACATTAACTGTAGAGCATGCTGCTTTTTAACTAGTTCTATAAGATTTATCTTTCCAGATGTAGGTTAATCTGTAGTTTACAAGCGGTAGTCTACTTAACATGCAAGATAACTCTGCTTTCTTGATAAGTGTTCAAGGTCACCTTCTTTTGCAATGCTCTGAAAGGGGCTGTCTAAGGCTGAATGACTGAATCTATTGACAGAGTCTTGATAGGAACACTTAGAGGGTAGAAGATATTACATTAATACGTCTTTGAACATTATGAGACTCTGTATCACTTCTAGCCTGGCAGGCAGTTTTCCAAATGGAACTGTTACTGAATGTTTCTCTAATCTTTCTATGCCTATAGGGTTCCCTTTGTAACGTATTTAGCCTTTGGCAAATGGTTCATTTTGGTACACACCCTCAGTTTATTAATAGATATCAACTGGTCTTGTCTCCCTTGAAGATAACCTCAACTGCTTTTCACAGATATGTGATGACCATTTCAAAGCATAAAAGAACACATGAAGAGACAGGCTATATTTGGAAAAGGCCTTTTACCTTCACTCCATGAGAGCTAATTCTTCAGAAGAGATCATATAGCAAAATATATTAATCCCATTTTTGTCTTCTTCCTCCAACTTTCATAATTTGTGAGTGGAATGATCAAGACATTTGGGAACTGTTACTTCCTTTGCTGCAGAGTAATTAAGAAACAAAATAAAGGTAGGATCATAGAATTAAAATTAAGAATTAAGAAATGCAGAAAGAGCTGCCTGCAATTTGGCAGTTCAAATCTCACCAGGCTCAAGGTTGATTCAGCCTTCTATCCTTCTAAGGTGGGCAAAATAAGGACCCAAATTGTTGGGGAAAATATGCTGAATCTTGTAAACTGCTTAGAGAAAGCTGTAAAGCACTGTAAAGTGGTATATAAGTCTAAGTATTATTGCTATTTGGATTATCAAGTCCCATTTTCTTCTCTGAGAAGGAATTTCAAAGCTTCCATACAGAGATTGAAGATTCCTAATCATCCAAGTAGAGTTCTTTGGAAGTTAAGTCAGGTAACTGAACTTTTTTTCTTGTTGGCTCAAATGTTTTGCTGATTATCCAAGTAACTTCTTCAGTCTTCCATAACAATGACTTTCCAGTCTATGATAATGGTAGTGGAATATATTAAATACTGATGCAATTATATCCATTGCCAAACAAGTCTTACTTTAACATTTTTTTTTACCATTCATATTATAAAAATCAGAATCATCCTTTCTGTAATTTAAACCTATTATTCTATGTCCTACCCTTAGATCAGGGGTGTCAAACTCAATGCTCGGGGGCCAGATCCAGCCTGCAGGGTGCTTAGATCTGGCTTGCGGGGCCACCCTGGAAATACCAAAGGACCAGCTTGCAGTGCCTCTGCCAGTGAAAATGGATCTCTGTTTTCATTGGCAGAGGGTTGTAGTAGTAGTGCACCCCCAACATGAGTGATGAGCTGGCCACACCCACCCTGGCCATGCCCCCACCCCCTGAGGTCAAACACAACCCTGATACGGCCCTCAATGAAATAGAGTTTGATACTCCTGCCTTAGATCCTTCCATTTTATTTCACAGGATTTAATTTCTAGATCACTGGTCATCTTTAGAGATCTCCTCTGAATGTGTTCCAGTTTCCTTGAATCCTTTTAGAAGTATGGATTCCACCCCCCTTTCACCAAAGTGCCTATTAAAGAAGCCTTGACAGCTATCCAAAACAAATACAACCCCCCCCAAACACATCCTAGATCTCACCAACCATTGCCTAACCAACACATACTTCATCCATAATGGACAAAGATACAAACAGATAGTCATCCGTCATTGCAAACCTATACATGGAATACTTTGAAACCAACGCTTTAGATAAATCTGAACTCAAACACAAACTCTGGCTTAGATACGTAGATGACACCTTCGTAATTTGGCCACATGGAAAGGAGAAACTGGGCAACTTCCTCACACATCTCAACAGCCTACACCCCAAAATACAATTCACTACAGAAATAGAAGCTAACAACCAACTCCTCTTTCTGGATGTCCTAATCTACAAAAAACCCAACAGCTCCCTAGGACACACTATCTACCAGAAAAAAAACACACACCAACTGCTACTTAAACGCACAATCACATTACCACCCTGCACAGATCAGCTCCATAGCCAAGGCTCTCATCTCCAGAACCAAACGCCTAGCCGACAAGGACCACCTGAAAACTGAATTACACTCTCACAAACGTATTAAACTCCAACGGATTCCAAAGAAACACAATTACCAACCTAATCCAATGGGAGATACCGCCCAAAAACCAAGACACAGAACAAGACAACGGCATTGCCCTCCTCCTGTACATCAAAGGCACCACAGATAAAATCAGCAAAATTCTCCACAAACACAACATCAAGACAGCCTTCTGCACAGACCAAAAAATAGCCAACATCTTAAGAAACCGCAAAGACAAGATCCAGCTAGAAAACCAAGGAGTCTATGAAATACCATGCAAAATCTGCCCAGCCACATACATTGGACAAACTTATAGGAGAATAAATGCACGCATCGCAGAACACAAAAATGCAGTCAGAAAAGAAGAAAAAACCTTCTCCCTTTTCCAGCACCTTAAAACCACAAGACACGAAATTGATTTTTAAGGAACCAAATTAATCTCCAAAACTGAACACTATAACAAGAGAATAATTATGGAAGCCATTGAAATAAAGAAACACCCCCACAATATGAACAAACGGGATGACACCTCCTGCCTGCCAGACATCTGGAAACCAGCCTTGGTCAACAAACGAGTCCCAGCCACAAAAATTGACCCCGGATCCAGGACAACACACAACGCCACCACCAATCATCCTCACCAGATTCATACCCAAACCCATCCCACAGACGAAACACAACCACCGTCCAGAAGCCAGACCATGCTGACACCACTGGCTTCTGTGCCCCCTTCCGATCCCCACACAGCTGACACACTCCAGGAACACATGACAGGATCTCAGACTCGGAGCCAAACCAGGGCCTGGGATGCTGCATCACAGCCATCTGCTCAAGACATCACATCACAGAACTTTAGAAGCCACAACACCAAAGCTCAGGAACAAAAGACCAGGATTACATCCACACAGGATGCTACAAAAGAGCTGACCAATCTGCAAACACCCACTCCATCTACCAGTTAGGATGCAACCACAGAGCCAACCAACCCGCTCACAGCAACACTCCCCACCTCGACCAATCTGCAAACACCCACTCCATCTACCAATCAAGATGCAACCACACAGCCAACCAACCCGCTCACAGCAACACTCTCCATCTCCCCACCAGTATTTATAGAGAGACAGCAGCTCCGACCACTCTTTGCTTGAGAAGCACGAAGCTGAAGACACCAGCCTGAAGATGATGACTGAGACCTCATTGAAACATCGCCAAGATACTCTCAAACTTACACGGGAAAAGACTCGAAAATGCCAAGACCTACATACCTATACCCGTGAAAACCTGTTGTGATCCAGGTTCCTGGACTCGGACTCCTGAAGTCGGATGATTCAGAAAGTGAGGGAGAAGACCTGGCAAGGCCTGTGTCGTGTCCCACTCCTCTGCTGACGGCTGGGTCAGGGAAATCCGAATCAGGCTTGCCTCTGCAGCTCTGCCCAAAGTCCTAGCAAAGTCCGCAGAGCAGGCAGGAGACCAGTAAGTGACTTCAGCAAGATAAGTTCGACTTTTGCCTGACTCAGAGACTGCCAGAAAGTAGATCCTTTATATAGGCCATGGGGGTGTGGCTCCATGACTCAGCACTCATTAAGGCCTGCCCCTCCCTTCCTTCTGTTGCCTCCGCCTCTCCAATCTTCTGATGCGAGGGTCACTCCAATCAGCTGTTGTTGGGAGTAAACCCTCCTCAGGCTCACCTGCTGTGGAGGAGGGGGGAGGGGTCTAGCTGCTCCGTTTGCCTGGGCATGGAGTCAGGGCTGGGGCAGGGAGATGCTCCTTCTTCTGCAGTTTGTGTGGGCATGGAGCCAGGACTGGGGCCGGGAGGCATACATTCCTCAGTGTTCGGGAGCAGGTAAGAAGGCCCCGGCTGCTCTGAGGGCGGGCAAGACACAACAGCCTGCTTCTCCTGTGCCCTCTCCCTCCCTGGCACCCACCCAAAGGGAGGAGGAGGGGCCGGCAAGGCCTTATTCTCTCGGGCCTTCTTCTGATTTGGCAACGCCCCAAGAACAGTTTTGGAGTGATGCAAGACTGCGCAGACGTGACCAGCGTGCGCAGCAGAGGAAGCATTGGGACAAAGCCAAGGAATGATGGTCATGCAGTGACATCTGCAGAGACTATAAAAAGGAGGTGGAACTTCCTGGTTTTTTGTCTTGGACAAAGCAGTGAATTTGCGCGGGCAAACTGTATCAATGGAGAGAAGAATATATTCGTGAGTAACTCTGGCCTTATCTATAATTTCCTTGTTATCTCCAGAAACTTGGCAGGCCCGTGGGTAGACGTGGCCAGAACATTTATCTATGTAAATAAATTAGAAAAGGAGACCTTTGACTGACTCTTTGTTGGGAGTATTGGGGGAGGGAAACAGAACATTTTGTCCAAGACCCCAACTAAACCATCTTCCACCAAAGATGGACCAGCAGCAGGTACAGCAGCAGTTACAGCAGCTACAAGCGGCTAATCAACAGCTCCAGCAGCAAGTGGCTCACTTGACAGACCAACTTGCTGCCGGGAATGTGCCTGCAGCCCCACCCCCCCGTCCTCCCACTCCTCCTCCTTGTCGCAAGTGCCCGATAACTGTGCTGGATAAGTTTTCTGGGCAGCCTGAGATGTTCCCGACCTTCTTGGGACAGTGCCAGCTCTACATGGCTATGCAGCCAGAGGACTTCCCAGATGACTGGGCTAAGGTGGCCTTCGTGATTAACCTTCTTTCCGGCTTGGCTGCCCGATGGGCCATGCCCCTCTTGCTCCAGATAGCCCAGGAGCGGAACCGGAGGCGCCAAGGGGAATTGTGCCTGTACTGTGGGGAGCCCGGCCACTTCGCCGCTTCTTGCCCCAGAAAGCGAAGTGGGGCACGCACGCCAGTCCCCAAATCACAGCGTGACCAATCGGAAAACGGAGCAGGCCCGACCTCGGGGAAACCCTAGGTCGGGCACGTACTAAGCCCCCACTGGACGTTGCGGAAGTAGACTCTGGGCCCCCTCGGCATCTGATTCTGGACACACGGATATGGTTGGGGAACCAGTCGGACGGGCTCCAGGCGCATGCGCTGGTGGACTCAGGGGCCACAACAAACTTTATGGACCAGGCCTTTGTGACCCAGTTTGCGGTCCCCGTGGTTCCGGTGGACCCTCCGATGCGGGTAGAGACAATTGATGGACGAGAACTGGTGTCTGGCCCCATTAAATTCGCCACCCAGCCTTTGCGCCTGGCTATTGGGGACCATGAGGTGGCGATCCAGTTTTATGTCACGGCGGACCTTCATTTTCCCTTGGTCCTTGGGTTGGCCTGGCTTCGGACCCACAATCCTCAGGTGGCCTGGTCACGGAATGCCATTTCTTTCCTGAGTTTGCAGTGCGTCGACCACATCCGCCACACCTGTGCCCGCCAGAACATCCCCACCGCTGCCATCTCCTTGCCTCCTGAGCTGACGGACTTCGCCGAAGTATTCAGCGAGAAGGAGGCGGACCGACTACCCCCGCATCGGCCCTACGATTGCCCCGTGGACCTTCTGCCTAACGCACCACTGCCTATGGGATGCCTGTATTCCATGTTGGAGCCCGAGTTGGCCGCCCTCAGGGACTTCCTGGACAAAAACCTGGCCCGAGGGTTCATCCGGCCTTCAAAGTCCCCTCTCTCGGCCCCGGTCCTCTTCGTGAAGAAGAAGACAGGGGACTTGCGCCTGTGCTGTGATTACTGCCGGCTAAACGCCATTACAGTGCGGAATCGCTACCCCCTGCCGCTCATCTCGGAGCTGCTGGAGAGGTTGCGGGAGGCCACGATCTTCACCAAGCTTGATCTCCAGGGGGCCTACAACCTGGTGCGGATGCGAGAGGGAGACGAATGGAAGACGGCATTTGGCACCCGATACGGACACTACGAATACACTGTCATGCCATTTGGCTTGATAAACGCTCCCGCCATTTTCCAGCACTTCATGAATGACGTGTTCCGAGACATGTTGGATCGGTTCGTGGTGATCTACCTGAAAGACATCTGGATTTACTCCCGGTCCAGGGAAAGCCACCTTCGACACATCAGTCTGATTCTGCAATGCTTGTGGAAGCAACAACTCAATGCGAAGCTGGAGAAATGCGTCTTCTTCCGGACTTCCATAGAATTCCTCGGGCATATCATCTTGCCTGAGGGCATAGCCATGGACCCACGCAAAGTAGAAGCTTTGTGTAGCTGGGAAGCCCCTCATCGGGTGAAGGATGTTCAGCACCTGCTGGGCTTCGTCAACTACTACCGGATCTTCATCCCGGGCTTCGCCACACTGACAGCTCCACTTACCCAGCTCCTCAGGAAGAAGGTTGCATTCTGGTGGGGTCCCCCGCAGCAAGAAGCATTCACAGCCCTCAAGAAAGTCTTCATCACGGAACCCATCCTGAGGCATCCCGACCCGCTCCGGCCTCTTGTGATGGAGACGGACACGTCCAATGTGGCTCTTGGAGCAGTGCTGCTACAGGCTCCAATGAATGGTGGCACACTTTTTCCTTGCGCTTACTACTCCCGGAAACTCAATCCTTCCGAGCGCAACTACACCATCTGGGAAAAAGAGTTGCTGGCTATCAAGGCTGCATTCGAGGCTTGGCGTCACCATCTGGAGGGGGCCCGACATCAGGTGGAGGTCCGAACGGACCATCGGAATCTCGAGCACCTCACCACAGCTCAGAAGTTGAACCAGCGGCAGATCCGGTGGTCGTTGTTTTTTGCCCGGTTCAACTTCCGCGTGACCTACATTCCCAGCGGTCACAACCGGAGGGCGGATGCCCTGTCCCGCAAGCCGGAGTACCTCTGCGCCAAGGACCCCCTTCCTCCATGGATGGTGCTGCCGGCAGAAGCCTTGGCTGCAGCATGGGAACCAGTGGACTTGCGGGCCCAGGTGCGAGAGGCGCAACGCCAGGACGCCTGGTCGCAGCAAAGGAGAGCGGAGGTGGGCCCCGTGTCTCCTTGGACCTTGGAGGAGGACTTACTCAAGTTTTGGGGGCGATTATACGTGCCCACAGGACCACTCCGAGCCCTCATCATGACCCAGTGCCACGACAACCCTGCAGCAGGACATTTTGGGTTCTTCAAGACCCTCCACCTGGTGACACGGACCTTTTGGTGGCCCCGAGTGCGGCATGATATATATGCCTACGTGACATCTTGCGTAACGTGCTGGCAAGCCAAGGTTGCCATGGGGGCCCCTCCCGGGCTCCTCCAGCCCTTGCCGACACCTGACAGACCCTGGGGGGCGATCTCCATGGACTTCCTGACGGACCTGCCGCCGTTCTCTGGGTTCACCACGGTGCTGGTGGTGGTGGACATGCTCACCAAGTTGGCACACTTCATCCCATGCCGTGGACTGCCCATAGCCGCCAAAATGGCCCGTCTCTACCTGCAGCACATCTTCCGCCTCCACGGTCTACCGGACAGGGTTGTTTTGGACCATGGAGTTCAGTTCACAGCTCGCTTCTGGAAGAGCCTGATGGCCGTGTTGGAAGTGCAGGTGTGTCTGTCGTCATCGCACCATCCGGAGACCGACGGGGGTACAGAGAAGGTCATCGGTATCCTGGAACAGTATCTCCGTTGCTTCATCAACCAGCAGCAGGACAACTGGGCCGATTACCTGTCCCTGGCGGAGTTTGCTTTTAACAACTCTCAGCACACCTCTACTCAGATGACCCCGTTCTTTGCCAATATGGAGTACCATCCGCGGCTCTTCCCTCTGGCACCATTGGACTCTCCTGTTCCCGAAACGCAGACCTTCCTGACGGAATTGCATGCGGTCCAACAGTTGGTAGGTCAGCAGCTGGATCGGGTGAAGGAGGACTACAAACAGTCCGCCGACCGCTCCCGACGAGCAATGCCCCCGCTGGCAGTCGGAGACCGGGTGTGGCTCTCCACCAAACATCTCCCAGCCAACCGCCCGGAAAAAAAGTTGGACCACCAATTCATCGGCCCGTTCCCTGTCGAGGCAGTCATCAACCCGGTAGCCTACCAACTGACCCTGCCACGATCCATGCGGATCCACCCCGTCTTTCACCAGTCCCTTCTGGTTCCTGAGGCCACACCAAGTCCCCTTCGGTGCCCAACAGCACCCATCACTGTCGCCGAGGACGGGTCGGAGGAATACGAAGTCCACAGTGTACAAGACTCCCGCTGGCTGAAGGGACTTTCCAATATTTGAAGAGATACGGGACAGATTTCTCCTGGGTAGATGCCTCTGACGTTCATGCGCCTGACCTGGTGCAGGCCTTCCATGAGCAGAATCCAGCCTGACCACATCCCGATCGTCAGCCCGGGGGGAAGGGCCCTGCGGTGACGGATAGTGTTGTGACCCAGGTTCCTGGACTCGGACTTCTGGAGTCGGATGATTCAGAAAGTGTGGGAGAAGACCTGGCAAGGCCTGCTTCTCCTTTGCCCTCTCCCTCCCTGGCACCCACCCAAGGGGAGGAGGAGGGGCCGGCAAGGCCTGATTCACCTGGGCCTTCTTCTGATTTGGCAACGCCCCAAGAACAGTTTTGGAGTGATGCAAGACTGCACAGTTGTGACCGGCGTGTGCAGCAGAGGAAGCATTGGGACAAAGCCAAGGAATGATGGTCATGCAGTGACATCTGCAGAGACTATAAAAAGGAGGCGGAACTTCCTGTTTTTTTGTCTTGGACAAAGCAGTGAATTTGTGCGGGCAAACTGTATCAATGGAGGGAAGAATATATTCGTGAGTAACTCTGGCCTTATCTATAATTTCCTCGTTATCTCCAGAGACTTGGCAGGCCCGTGGGTAGACGTGGCCAGAACATTTATTTATGTAAATAAATTAGAAAAGGAGACCTTTGACTGACTCTTTGCTGGGAGTATTGGGGGAGGGAAACAGAACAAAACCTATGAGAACATGTGTGTGTGTGTGTGTGTGTATACATACATACATACATACATACATACATATATATATATGTTTTCTGAGGTTTTCACGGGTGTTTGTATGTAGGTCTTTGGTTGTTCGGGTTTTCTCCCGTATAAAATTGGAAGTGTCTTGGCGACGTTTCGACGAAGTCTCATTCGTCACCTTCAGGCTTCAGCTTCGTGCTTCTGGGAGCAATGTGTGATCGCAGCTGTTTCTTCCTTTTTAATTGCTAATGAGGGTTTGAACTGATTGGGTGGGAGCTTGGCTGTGCTCTGATTGGATGGGGTTTTTTTGTGCTCTGATTGGCTGGGGGTATGTCCTGTTTGGGTGGGGGCTTGGTTGTGCTCAGTTTAGTCTGTGTTGCAGAGGGATTTGAGCTGGTGAGCTGCATAGCTGTTGTTTGGCGTTGTGGTCGTGCTACATCTTCATAGTGGGTGTCAGTCTGCTGCATGTATGGATTGGAGGGGTTTGAAATGGCTAATGTTGCAGCTGCGGTCTGGCTTCTGGTCCTTGGTCGTGCTTCATGATCAGTGTGGGTTTGGGTCTGCTTTCTGGATGGATGTGCGGTGGTGACATCCTGTGTGGACCTCGTGAGTGTGGGTCTGGTGTCATTCCTCGTGTTAGGGACTCGTTTGTCAATAAGGGTAGGTCTCCAAATGGCTGGTAGGCGGGAGGTATCATCTCGAACGCAGACCTTCCTGACGGAATTGCATGCGGTCCAACAGTTGGTACGTCAGCAGCTGGATCGGGTGAAGGAGGACTACAAACAGTCCGCCGACCGCTCCCGACAAGCAATGCCCCCGCTGGCAGTCGGAGACCGGGTGTGGCTCTCCACCAAACATCTCCCAGCCAACCGCCTGGAAAAAAAGTTGGACCACCGATTCATCGGTCCGTTCCCTGTCGAGGCAGTCATCAACCCGGTAGCCTACCAACTGACCCTGCCACGATCCATGCGGATCCACCCCGTCTTTCACCAGTCCCTTCTGGTTCCTGAGGCCACACCAAGTCCCCTTCGGTGCCCAACAGCACCCATCACTGTCGCCGAGGACGGGTCGGAGGAATACGAAGTCCACAGCGTACAAGACTCCCGCTGGCTGAAGGGACTTTCCAATATTTGATCGCGTGGAAGAGATACGGGACAGATTTCTCCTGGGTAGATGCCTCTGACGTTCATGCGCCTGACCTGGGCAGAATCCAGCCTGACCACATCCCGATCGTCAGCCCGGGGGGAAGGGCCCTGCGGTGACGGATAGTGTTGTGACCCAGGTTCCTGGACTCGGACTTCTGGAGTCGGATGATTCAGAAAGTGTGGGAGAAGACCTGGCAAGGCCTGCTTCTCCTTTGCCCTCTCCCTCCCTGGCACCCACCCAAGGGGAGGAGGAGGGGCCGGCAAGGCCTGATTCACCTGGGCCTTCTTCTGATTTGGCAACGCCCCAAGAACAGTTTTGGAGTGATGCAAGACTGCACAGTTGTGACCGGCGTGCGCAGCAGAGGAAGCATTGGGACAAAGCCAAGGAATGATGGTCATGCAGTGACATCTGCAGAGACTATAAAAAGGAGGCGGAACTTCCTGTTTTTTTGTCTTGGACAAAGCAGTGAATTTGCGCGGGCAAACTGTATCAATGGAGGGAAGAATATATTCGTGAGTAACTCTGGCCTTATCTATAATTTCCTCGTTATCTCCAGAGACTTGGCAGGCCCGTGGGTAGACGTGGCCAGAACATTTATTTATGTAAATAAATTAGAAAAGGAGACCTTTGACTGACTCTTTGCTGGGAGTATTGGGGGAGGGAAACAGAACAAAACCTATGAGAACGTGTGTGTGTGTGTGTGTGTGTATACATACATACATACATACATACATACATATATATATATGTTTTCTGAGGTTTTCACGGGTGTTTGTATGTAGGTCTTTGGTTGTTCGGGTTTTCTCCCGTATAAAATTGGAAGTGTCTTGGCGTTTAAAGTCTCATTTGTCACCTTCAGGCTTCAGCTTCGTGCTTCTGGGAGCAATGTGTGATCGCAGCTGTTTCTTCCTTTTTAATTGCTAATGAGGGTTTGAACTGATTGGGTGGGAGCTTGGCTGTGCTCTGATTGGATGGGGTTTTTTGTGCTCTGATTGGCTGGGGGTATGTCCTGTTTGGGTGGGGGCTTGGTTGTGCTCAGTTTAGTCTGTGTTGCAGAGGGATTTGAGCTGGTGAGCTGCATAGCTGTTGTTTGGCGTCGTGGTCGTGCTACATCTTCATAGTGGGTGTCAGTCTGCTGCATGTATGGATTGGAGGGGTTTGAAATGGCTAATGTTGCAGCTGCGGTCTGGCTTCTGGTCCTCGGTCGTGCTTCATGATCAGTGTGGGTTTGGGTCTGCTTTCTGGATGGATATGCGGTGGTGACATCCTGTGTGGACCTCGTGAGTGTGGGTCTGGTGTCATTCCTCGTGTTAGGGACTCGTTTGTCAATAAGGGTAGGTTTCCAAATGGCTGGTAGGCGGGAGGTATCATCTCGTTTGTTCATGCTGTGTGGGCGTTTTTCTATCTCAATGGCTTCTCTGATTATTCTGTTGTTAAAGTGTTCAGTTTTGGCGATAGTTCTGGTCTTTTTAAAGTCAATATCATGTCCTGTGACTTTAAAGTGTTGGACCAGGGAAGAAGTTGGTTCCTCTTTTTTGACTGAGTTCTTGTGTTCTTAATGCGTGCACTTATTCTTCGAGAAAACCCAAACAACCAAAGACCTACACACACACACACACACACACACACACACACACACACACACACACACATATATATATATATATATATATATATGTAGGTCTTTGGTTATTCAGGTTTTCTCCCGCATAAAATTGGAAGTGTCTTCGCGATGTTTCGACAAAGTCTCATTTGTCATCTTCAGGCTTCAGATTCGTGCTTCTGGGAGCAATGTGTGATCGCAGCTGTTTCTTCCTTTTAACTGCTAGTGGGGGTTCGAACTGATTGGGTGGGAGCTTGGCTGTGCTCTGATTGGACTTCTTCCCTGGTCCAATACCTTAAAGCCACAGGACACGATATTGACTTTAAAAAGACACGAAGCTGAAGCCTGAAGATGACGAATGAGACTTCGTCGAAACGTCGCCAAGGCACTTCCAATTTTACGCGGGAGAAAACCCGAATAACCAAAGACCTACATACACACACACACACACACACACACTTTTAATATTACATACTATTAATATATATATATTAATAGTATGTAATGTAATGCCGGTGTAATATATATATTACACTGGCATTTCATATTTCTTTTCTTTCTTCCTGCTGGGCTTCACTACAGATTTTGTTTCTCTAAACACTGTTTCTAATGTATCAACTGTTTAATCCACACTCACAATCACTTTCCCTCCTTGCCAATCTACAACAATTCCATCTTCTTCCTTCTCTGCTTCCACCGCTAAGGCACCTCCACCTCCACCTCAGAGACTCACTTCTATTCAGTAGTTTTTGAAAATCCCATCCACCAGAGAGATAATTCGGTGTCACTTTTTTTTTCTTATCCATCGATACTTCTGCCACTTCTCACTATTTGCTTCTTCTCCTGTCTTTGTCAGGCCGCCACATCTCTGGACCTCGCCTTGACAGCTGGTCTCTTCTGCACCAGTTTTCAGGGCTCTCACCCTTCATAATGGGGGATTGCTCCTCTCCCTGTCACTGCTGGATACTCCCCTCACTATAGCTGTCCCCTCCAAGGACCGCTTTACCATTACTGGCTTCCAAAATGCAGAAAATCAGACAGGGAGAATGGTACAATCCCGGTACAACCATGGTACCACCCCGGAAGTTGCACAAGCCTGGCTGAGGGAAGCGCTGCCTATGCCCCTCAAGTGCAGCCATGTGTTCTGTCCCCTCCCTTCCTTCCTAAAACAATACACCAGCCGAGGCGGTCTGCCAGCAATTTATTTACACTTGGCTGGGTTCCTTCTGGCAATAAAAGTTTTGGCAACGTTCGTTTACGTGCCAGCCAAGTCCTTATCACTTAGCAGCGTGCCAACAGATTGTTGCCAGTCCAACCAGGAGTCTGCACGATGATCTAAAGTTCTCACAAGTAATGCCAGCCTTCAGTCCAAAGCAGTCCAAGAGCCAGTAGTCCATAACTTTGTCTGACACAGGGGCCTACGGAGCACTCTCCCTGCTTTTATCCCCTGTGGGGTGTGGCTCCATGACTCAGCACTCTCTGGGCCTGCCCCACCCCTTCTTCTGCTGTGCATGCTTCTCTCGGCGTTGCTGTTTCACATCTAGCCAAGATTGATCCTCAGCAGCTGGTTCTTGGGGCGTTGCCAGGGAGGAGGAGGGTTCAGGGGAAAGAGGCCTTGTCAGCTCCTCCTCCTCCTGGCCTGCAGCTGGAATCAGAGACTGTGCCAGGAAGGAGGAAGATCCGGTGGGGGGGGGAGGCCTTGCCAGCTCCTCCTCCTCACTTTCCAAGTCAACCGGCTCCAGGAGGCCCAGCCCGGGGGCCAGAGCCACAACACCGTGTTTGGAGGGCACCGTGCGCTGAAAGTGAAGCATGGCCTCCTTTCCGGCTGTAGCGGAGCCAATGAGTCAAAAGAGGGCCAGGTGGAGGGGGGACGGTGAGAGCTCTGTGAGTGGAGGGGAGTGAGTGGGAGCGAGAGTGAAGATGGGAAGCTGCGCATTAACCCAGCAGGAGTGGGAAAGGTTTTGTGGTTGTTGCACATGGCTCCGCCCTCTGCCTTCCTAGCTGGGCAATGGAGCAAACTGTGTGCAGCTGGCAGCATAACTTTCACTCATCTTTTTCTGGGTGTGTGGCTTCTGCTTGTTGGCACCGGCAATAGCACATGCACTTTCCCTCAGCCTGGCAGACTTTCTAAGGGGAGAGAGAGAGAGAGAGAGAGAGAGAGAAAGAGATCTGATCCAATCTTGGAGAGTTATATCAGGGCTGGCGGCAGTGTTCTCTCTCTCACACAGAGAGCGAGAGAGAGAGAAAGAGAGAGAGAGATGTTGGATCTTTCTTTCTTCCCTCCTGCCCCACCGACCAGAGACCCCTGGATTCCCTCCCCAACCCTGCCTGGCCCATACAGGCACCACCCACGCAAGTGACGTAAATCTGGCCATGCCCAGTCACATGGCACCCCCAGCCACGCCCACCCAGCCAGTCATCAGGAAGAACCGGTTGTTAAATTATTTCAATCCCACCATCCAGCCATGCCCACCCAGTCACAAGACCACCAAGCCATGCCCACCAAGCCACACCCACCAAACTGGTTGTTAAAAAATTTGAATCCCACCACTGCATATAATTAATTCTGAAACCTTATTTCATATTTATCTGGACCCTTAGCATATTTGTAATTTTCTAAAATTAAAGTTTTAATTACCTTTGATTATTTACATTTATAAATGTAAAAGTTGTTAAACTTGTACTTAAAACTTTCACTAAGGATTGAAGGAAAATCACCTGATGTTTTCAGATGATGATTCAAAGATTCCTAACAGCTGAAAAGCAGTTTACAAGCTTTTCCAAAAGTGATTAGAAAAGGATGCATTTGAGTCCAGTGTCCTTTCAAAGGTGCTAACCACAGTTTGCACAATATGCCTCTTCCCTCATCTCCTAAAGCTCTAAACCCACTGGAGAGACCTGTCATATAATCTCCTCATAAGGAGCGGACACAGACCACTCTTTTGAAGACAACAAAGTCCTTATTTTGGGGAGAGAAGATTGCTGGTTTGAAAGAGGCCATCTATTTCAAAATTGAACAGCCCTCTCTCAACAGAGTGGGAGGGATACTACATCATCTATTTTCAATCTACAACACAGTCCTGTCAACAGTTCCAAGAAGGCTCCACACCAATTTGCACCACTCAGGTGACCCTGATGACACAGATAAACCTCCAGTTGACCTTAACGACCTGCTAAAAGAATGCAAATGACCAGCACTCTGCAAAGAGTATAAATCCTTCCATCCCCATCATTCTCAGTAATGTGCTTCTCAGAAATTGTCTGAGATATATAAAGAGATTGTATAATGTGTTGATAGAAATAGATTCTGAAAGAGATTTAATAAAGGATTGTATGATAAAATGGGCACAGAATATTCAGGAACCAATAATGTTGGAAACATGGGAAAAAATTTGGGTTAGAAATGTTAAATTTACGCAAGCGCAGAATTTAAGGGAAAATTTTTATAAGATGTTTTATAGATGGCATTTAGATCCTAAGAAATTATCATGTATGTATCCAGATATGCAAGCAAAATGTTGGAGATGTAATTGTGATGATGCTACATATTTTCATGTATGGTGGACTTGTAAGAAAATTAAGTCTTTCTGGATAAGAATTTGGTGGATTATGCAGAATGTTCTGAAGAAGAATATAAAGTTCCTACCACAATTTTTCCTTTTGGGAATAACAACAGATTGTACAGTGATTGAGACTAAATTGATTTTGAACTTAATAACAGCAGCAAGACTGTCGATTGGACAATATTGGAAGAAAAAAGAATTACCCAAAATAGAAGAATGGATATTGAAAGTTTCCAATTTGGCTGAGATGGCTAAAATCTCAGCCTTCTTGAAAGACAGTACTCAAGAAAAATATCTAAATGAATGGAAGAATTGGATTGATTATATTCAAAATAGATATCAGATTAAGAAATTTCAGGCTGCCTTTGAATGAAGGACGTTGTTTTTGATTTTTTTTTTTTTTTTTATTATTCAAAAAGTTTTTATTAGTCAAAAAAGGTTTATACAAATACATATCAGGTATGGTAAATTTTCATTTTTCTTATCTAAAATAAGAATTTTACTCAAATTTTTTAACACATACAACAGCCATAAGGCAAGCAGGTGACACGAAGTAGCTAAGTTTGCAAATTTTAAATACGTAATAAA
This sequence comes from Ahaetulla prasina, assembly GCF_028640845.1. Classification (NCBI taxonomy): domain Eukaryota; kingdom Metazoa; phylum Chordata; class Lepidosauria; order Squamata; family Colubridae; genus Ahaetulla; species Ahaetulla prasina. The sequence goes on along the minus strand of NC_080543.1, from coordinate 85,438,393 downwards.
GAAGAGTCAAGAATAAACAGAATATCGTACAAAAGAGAATAAGGAAAACCAACACAATCCCAAATATCTTTATCACTTCCTAGTTTTGGATCTCAGAACTCTGGGTTCAGCCTGACCCAACTCCAGGGCATAACAGCGGCAGCCGCTCAGCCCCATGATCTATAACCTCCCTTCTTCAATTCCTGGGTCATCTGATTCCAGGAGGCTTTGTGTTCCTCCACATAGGCCGTAGCCTCCATAATTGTACTGATATTTACAAAGTCAACTTATTGCCCCCAACAATCTGGGTCCTCATTTTACCTACCTTATAAAGGATGGAAGGCTGAGTCAACCTTGTCGGGCTCGAACCTGCAGTAATTGCAGGCTTTGTGTTTTGATTTTAATGGAAGAAGTCAGGTTATGTGAGAGAGAAGGATTATAATTGTGTTAGATTTTAAAAATTTAATGTATGACTGTTTGTTTATTGAACTATACCTTGTGTTTGCTCCGGGAAGTCGGGGGGGGAGGGGGTTTTTGGAGGAGGGGGGAGGGGAGGGGAAAAATTTAATTGTTGTTGTAAAACTTTTTCAATAAAAAAAAATTGTCTGAGATGCAACATTCTCTGTACAATATTATGAAAAGTCACCTAAATCTGCAGTATGTCAATATTTCAAGGCCAACTGCAATAAACCACACTTTCCTATATCTGAATTTATATTTAGACTGACATGGAGACTTTTAGGGACCCTTTTCCAGGTTGTATGTTACAAGTAAACTTCAACTAACTTAGCCTCTGCATAATACAAAGTTTAAGCTGACCTTTCTGCAGTTTGAATGTACTATATATTTAGTTCTTTATATGCAGTTGCTTATAGATTCAAAATTAGAAAATAAGAATGTTACAGATAAAAGGTAAAGGTTCCCCTTGCACATACGTGGTATTCATTGCCGACTCTAGGGGGCGGTGCTCATCTCTGTTTCAGAGCCAGTGCTGTCTGAAGACGTCTCTGTGGTCATGTGGCCGGCATGACTCAACGCCAAAGGCGCACGGAACGCTGTTACCTTCCCACCAAAGGTAGTCCCTATTTTTTCTACTTGCATTTTTAGGTGCTTTCAAAACTGCTAGGTTGGCAGAAGCTGGGACAAGTAATGGGAGCTCACCCCGTTACACGGCAGCACTAGGGATTTGAATCACCGAGCTGCCGACCTTTCGATCGACAAGCTCAATGTCCTAGCCCCTGAGCCAACGTGTCCCTACTAATGTTACAGATATAGAAGTTATAATTTGTGAGTTAAATTTATTGTTTGGGGTTTTTTTTAATTTCTTTTTGTCACAACAGTATACACAAATAATTGTCATAGATAAAACAACATATTTTGAAGAAAATATATACATATATGTAAAAAAATATGCATCAACTATATCAATTTGATATGATGAAGGGAACAATAGGACAGGAACGGTAGGCACTTTTGTGCTCTTATGCATGCCCTTTATAGTCCTCTCAGGAATGGGGTGAGGTCAATAGTAGACAGTTTATGGTTGAAGTTTTTGGGATTTTGAGGAGAGACTATGGAGTCAGGTAATGAGTTCCAAGCATTAACAACTCTGTTACAGAAGTCATATTTTCTGCAATCAAGTTTGGGTTAAATAACCTTGATTTGATTTGAGGTGTGGCAACGAAGGATTGTTTTGACTCCGATGTTTAATATTTCATTAATATTCTGGCAGCCCCGAAATTCACATGACAGAGATTCTGAAGACTCCATACTGAAGAGGATATTGAACTATTGGTTAAATTGAAGATTTTTTCTTTTTGAGAATAGAGTTCTGTATGTACAAGGAAGGCAGTAATTAATGCAACAACAGAATAGCATCTCTTCCAAAAGGTTTCAGAAAACAGATTATCAAACATAGCTGGAAGCCTTTGGAGTGAAACGAGTAATGCGGAAGTCTGAATTATATTAGGAAGAAAAGAAGCTAGGAAAATAAAGAAGAAATGAAACAGAAAAAAGAATTCATTGGCTTGTCTGCATGGCTGCCACTTTGGCAATAATCGAAGTGGAATTAAATACTGAATGGGAAGATTTTGGGGAAAATATATTCCTTGATTCATTAATTTTATTTCTTTTCATCTTTACCATACATTTGTTGTCTATGTAATTTTTATTAAATAAAGAAAGAGGACACATACCTGTTGATATTACTAACTCTAAAAATATTCTTGGGATTAGAATATTCTGACTCAAAAAATTGTCATCCTCAATTCAAGATCTCAAACATTTTCAGAGACAGATCTAATAGTACTCAACTCCCATTCAGGAGATTTTCATGATAGTATCATTTGCTGGATAGTGCATACTTATAAGATCTGAAGTTAAAAAAAATATTTTCATTTCTAAATACAGGCTGCCTGCCTTCCTCTTTGCAATAATATTTAATAAGCCTGCAACGTTTATTTATAAATAGTTGTTAGAATAATCTAAATTAGGCATTCAAGACTATAGGAAGGCATGGAAAAATGAATTGGAATACCTTGTACAAGAGTATTAATGGAAGATTATATTGGTATCTCTGTATCTCCTTTCTACAAACCTAGAGTGACTGTAAAATCAATACAAATTTTGGATGGGATTTTTGGACAATATGTAATTTAATGGATAAATTCAAGATTTTTTAACTGCTGAGACAAAGGATAGAAATCTTATGATGTGAGGGGTCCTTGATGCTCTCTGTGGTTGGTTGCTGTTTTTTACAGACATTTCATTATGCAAACTAGGTAGCATCATCAGTGCTGATAGGGAGTTCCATTTGCTCTCTGATTATATACTGTAGCTTGCCCTGTTATGTTGGTGGGGAAAGCCTTAGAGGTTCTTTGCTTGGTTTTACTGTTAGCTTGTTTGGCAGTTCCTTGTTTGGGTATTGTTTGCTTGATTGATGGTCTGATGTTAATTTTGGAGTTAATCTAGCTCATTTTGGTGCTGATTGCTGGTGGGGAAGGCTTTGGGTTTTTTGTTCCCTTTTTGGTTTATGGATTGTCTCTTTTGCATAATGTATATTGTTTATGTCTATGAATTTATTTATTTATTTATTTATTTATATTTATTTATTTATTTTGTCACAACATTATATAAAAGCATCACATAAAATGATTATATAGTATATAAACATATATATGAGGTAATATAAGGAAGTATAAGCATATATATATATAAGAAGAAAAAAAAGAAGAAACAAGCAAACAATAGGACAGGAATGGTAGGCATGTTTGTGCTTATGCACACCCCTTATAATCCTTTTAGGAAAGGGGTGAGGTCAATAGTAGAAAGTTTTTGGTTAAAGCTTTTGGGATTATGGGAAGAGACCACAGAGTCAGGTAATGTGTTCCAAGCACTGATAACTATGTTACAGAAGTCATATTTTCTGCAATCTAGATTAAACATTTAACATTAAGTTTGAATCTATTGGTTGCTCTTGTATTAATGCAATTGAAGCTGAAGTAGTCTTTAACAGGAAGGACATTACAATAGATGATTCTATGAGTAAAACTTAGGTCTTGTCGAAGGCGGCAGAGTTCTAAGTTTTCTAAGCCTAGGATTTCAAGTCTGGTGGGATAAGGTATTTTGTTGTATTTAGAGGAGTGGAGAACTCTTCTTGTAAAATATTTCTGGACTTGTTCAATTGTATTGATGTCAGAAATGTGGTATGGGTTCCAGACAGGCGAGCTGTATTCAAGAATTGGCCTAGCAAATGTTTTATATGCTCTGGTTAGCAGTGTAGTGTTTTTGGAAAAGAAGCTATGCAAAATTAGGTTTACAACTCTTAGAGCCTTTTTTGCTATGTAGTTGCAGTGGGCATCTATTGATAGTTCATTTGTCAGAGTGCCAGGTGTCCAGAAATTCTCTAGCACTTTTGGACTTTGGTATAGGATGGTCAGTTTCCTAGTTGAAACTATGGTTAAATCTGTCCATGTGTTGTGAAATTAATGAGTTTTCATGTCTTCTGACTACTAGCTGGTATTCATGGATGCATTCTATTAGTCTTTTTCCTCTTTGTCTTACGTAATAGTAGTCGCAGTCCTTACGCTGTATGTTTTAGATAGCTCCTGTTTTTTCTTCTGGAGCTGATGGGTCATTTGGTTTACTTAGAATGTTTTGGAGGGCTTTAGTTGGTTTGTATGCTATGCTGATGCCATGCCTAAACTATAAATATTTTCCTATAACAGGATCTTATGATCCTGCATTGTTGCAAAGTGCTTATACGACACATTTGAAGTGCTGATATTGATCTTTAAAGCTTTTAACAACTCTTTCGACAATGTCAGAAATTAAGTGTTACTTGATTTGCATATTTTGTTTTGTCCTCTCCCATTCTTAACCTGCTGTTTGCCTAGTAGAAAGGTGCGTATTGTTTGGAGGTGAAGCATATTTATGGAATTTTTTATAAGTACATTTAACTTTTTTTCCTATGTCTAAATAAAAATGTTTTATGATATTCTTGGTACCACTATGAGCTCAGTCCTGAGTTACCTATATCCTCTTCTATTGAAAATGATATACACCAGCAAGAAAATGTTCAGCATATATCCATCTAATATATTATGAATGTATTACATCCTAATAGATTTAAATTAAACTCCTGGAGAAGAACATAATTGTCTGGATAACTATTTGAAACTTTTGAAGATCACCTATACTATTCTTCTGCTTCTGATTTTGCTTTTTGAAATACTCAGGACAACATGCCAGGTATCACTATTGGCGTGGAAGCAGCAGCAACCAAAGTAATGAAACAGTGTTGGTAACTATGATTACATCAACCTCAATTAACATATAGAAAAGTGTGCAGTTGCAGAAAATGAAGGATCCTGGAATTAAAAAAAATGTTTTGGTTTATAGAACACGGATCTATTAAATAAAAGGTGGGTAGTTCTTGAGTCTTTCATGGGACTAAATAAGGAGATTAATTCCAATAACCTTAAGAATATGTCAGTGATAGTGACATGCATTTTGACCAAAAAAATCTGTGGTTGATTTTATTTTGCACAAGAATGCAAAGTGTAGTAGTGCATGCATTGTAACAGAAATATGTTCACCATCAGCCATTGAAATTAGTAGATGAAGAGGGAAAACCTGCAGCTATATAGAAAAATTTGTTCTGAAGTTGTCCCTCTATCATTTCTACCTGGGGTTGATAGCTGTAGCTTTTTCTGTTTTAAAGACAGTTCCCTGATCTGCACCTTAATTCACTCAGATCTTTAATGGCTAAACTGCCCACTGAAGGCACAAAATGAGTATGAAAAGAATTGTTTAGGAGAAGAGGGGCAGTGGTTGGATTCAGCCGGTTTGCACCGGTTCACTAGAACTGCTTGTTAATTTTATGTGCAGTTCGGCGAACCGGTTGAATTGCCTTGGCCTGGCCCCGCCTCCTGCCCTCCCTTGCCTGGCCCCACCTTGCCCCTTCTGAGGGTTTCCTCCCTGGAGAAAATAACCTGTCTCAAGATCCCGTGGACAACTTTGGCTCAGGCAGGTGAATTCCACACTCATTCCCTCTCTCAGCAAAGTGAAGGAATTGCCAAAAGGTGCTGCTGAGCCGAGAATGGGGCTTCAGAAGGGAGGCATTTTCCTCAAACTTTGGAATTGGGAATGTCCAGAAAGGAGGACCAATGGGAATTCTTCCTTCTGCAAGTCATCGGTCTCCAGGCAGAGTCTCCCTTGAATTCACCCACTGGAGGAGATAGTTCCATGCAGAGAAGAAGCCCAAGTTGGTTATTCATGCCAAGACCCCTTTTTACTCCCCAATAAAATTCTGTGTTTTAAGTCATCTTTTCAAGCAAATTTCAGCAAGAAATTAAAAAGGATCCTGAAAGATGGAAAAAAGATTCCTAGTTGGAATCAGTTGCAGTTTCCTGTCCTGTCCCCAAACACCCCCCAGATTCCCTCTATGATCATGTCAAAGGGAGGGGTCTCCAGACCAATTATCAAAAGGGAGAGTTTTGGGGTGTTAATTTCCAAGAAGCAACTCAGACCCCCTAATACCAGTGGTGGGATTCTACTAGTTTGGACTGGTTTGGACAAACTGTTAGCTACAACTTTCAGCCATGAGCGAACTGGTTCGCTCCAATTTTGAAGTGGGCCCACCAACCTGCCCCTGTATTATACTCACCTATATTTCCATTTCCGATTGGCACAGCAGAGTGGATTGCCGCACCTCAGCTGTTTTCCTTGCTGGCAGCAATGCAGAAGGTGAATTTTCTCCAAACTGTGCATGCGTGTTCACTTACCAAACCAGTAGGATCCCACCCCTGCCTAATACCCTTCTCTCAAAGTCCCCCCCGCCCTCCAGGTCTTGATTGATGAATCGGGGATTATGGGGTGGTGGTGGGTCTTTAGTCTCCTCCCAAAATTCAGAAGCTCCCCAAGAAGGGATCCAAGCTCCACTCTTGCTTGACCCTCATAGCCTCAAATTTGAGATTCAGAAGAAAAAGTGAAGTTTCTGAAGCTGCAAAAATTCTTTTACTCATACTTCTGGTGGCATTTGTGGATTCAGGTCAGAGGTGAAATCTAAATTTTTTTCCCACCGGTTCTGTGGGCGTGGCTTGGTGGGCATGTGACTGGGTGGGCATGTGACTGGGCGAGCGTGGCCAACATGACATCACTCATGTCTTTTTTTTCCCTTCCTTCTTTTCTTTCTTTCTTTCTTTTTCTCTTTCTTTCTTTCTTTCTTTCTTTCCATCTCTCTCTCTCTCTCTCTCTCTCTCTCTCTCTCTCTCTCTTACACACACACACACACACACACACACACAACACACACACCTGATCTGAGCAGCGGCTGCTACAGGAGAAGGAAGAAAGTGTCCCCCGTCATGGATGCAGGCAGCAGGACCCAAGGTGGAGGGGAAGGCAAGGGGCCTGGGGGACCGCTGGGAAGGAAGCATAGAAGGCACGCTGGGGGACCGCTCGCTTTTCTCTTCTCCCCAAGAACTGAACTTTTTTTCAGCTGACTTGGAGCTCCCAGGCAGCCCGGAGGTCCTGCAATGAGGCGGATCCGGACTAATGGCATTGCTATCCTGACTGTACCCTGGATTCTAGGCACTTTCTAGTAAGTATGGCAGGACAGCAAGCCGGTTTCCCAGCAGCATCGGCGTCGGCGGTGTTAAGAGTAGGCAGAGAAGAGAAGAGTCCAGCAAAGTCGAGCTCCATAAAGAAGAGAGGATCGTCCCCCTTTTCGTAAGTGTGGCTTTCCCCTCCAGGGCTCCTGGTGCCTGCTGATGGGTTGGCGATTCCCACAGCTGCCTTATTCCAAAAACAGATGCTGTGCAGGCGTGGGGAGGTCGTGGGGGGCAAAAGGAAAGGAAGTGTGCAGAGGTGTGGAAGCGTCGGCCGAGTTTGCAGGAAGATTGGCCGAGTGATGCTGCTGGCGAGCAGGAAGAGATGGAGTGGTAAAGCAGGTGGGGGCAGCTTACTCCCTTCCCTGAAGCTCTGTCATTCTTGACTGCCTTCCATGGGGGCTTTCACTTGCCTGCCTTCATAAGCTGGCCACCGGGACGCTGGGAAGGCAGCATGGAAGGCAGGCAATCATGTCAGGACTGTGGGCCGTGGATCGGTTCGGGGGCGTGGCCCGCCAGCCATTGTTTCTGGTTTGGCGAACCAGCCCCAGTCGCTACCTAATTGCCCAATCCGGTCCAATCCGGTAGCATTTCACCCGATTCAGGTCTGAAAATGCCCTAGCTTCCCTCTTTTGCTTTCTGTCTCCTTCCTCTTTTAATAGAAGAAACTTTGGGGGCTCCAAAGAGATTCAGGCTTTGAAGCTCCCACCTCTCTTGCCCTTGACCCATTTCCCAAAGTCTCTCCGGGGGGGGGCATGTCTTAGCCCCTTTCTTCCTCCCTCCATCCACCAGCATTTGTGGGTCCCTCCCAGTCCCCCCTTACCAGGTGTCTCTTTCTCCCCTTTGCTTCCAGGGATCCCCAACAGTGCCACCCCCATCAACAGCTAGAGGACCCCAGCAGAGCCCATGGACGCTGTTCCACAACACCCCTCCAAAAATAGGGAGACCTAGATGTTTCCAACTCCCAGGTATGGACTGGACTGGGTGGAAGATAAAAGAGTTTTGAGGGTGAAGGTTCATTCTCTGAAATTGTGGGTTGCTTTCTGAAAGTTTTGTTCCCAGGCTGGGTAACATCTTCAGCAGAGTGGAGGGGAAAGGGTTAAAAAAGAGTTTCCTTCTCTCAAAGTCAGCGTTGAGAGTACCTAGAAGAAGCAGAATGAATTAGAATTCCCCATTATGCAGTATCATCAGTCTCTGGGTAGGCTCTCTTTTGATTTCACCCACTGGAGGAGGCAATTCAAAGCGGAGACAGAAGCGGGGACCACAGAATTACTGAGTTGGAAGGGGTCTTGGAGGTCTTCTAGTCCAACTCTCTGCTCAGGCAGGAGACCCTTAAAGAGGTCAGAGGACTGAATGGAGCAGAAAGGAAAAGGTGGGGGTTTGGCTGGCTGACCAGCAGGGTTGATCTTTGCATTGGGAAGGGGAGCCACCTCTTATGCCTTGTACCCCGCAGGGCTGGGGTTGGGGAATCACAGACCAGGCTTGTCTTGCTTCTACCTGCCCTCTGGTTAGGTGCAACTCTTTGCTCGGAAACCAAAGGAGGTTTTGTAGCCAGAGGTGACACATTTCCCCTGTTGAATTGCTTGACAAGATGAGGAAAGCAAACTCAAAGACAGAGGTGACACCTGCCCACAGGCTCTCTGTGTGTGTGTGTTTTGGCCAGGGGGGATGGGGGCATCTGAACCAGCCAAGAAAGGAAACAGACTCACCCAAGACAAAGGCAGTCCCCGGTTCAAAGCCTCTGGCTGGAGATTGTGGCGGGTTGGGGGGAGATGGTCTCCAAGACGGAGGCCTTGCAGAGATTGGAAAGTAATTAAGCGGGTGGAGGAGGGGAGGGATATGGTAGTCCTCAATTTAGAATGGTCATTGAGCGTCAAATTTCTATCACTAATCAAGAGGGTTGTTTGAATAAGTTTTGCTTCCTTTTACAATGTCTCTTGTTACTGTTATTTTAGGGAATTGCTATGGTTGTTAAGTGAACCATGCAAACATTAAGCAAATCTGGCAGTGAGAACAATTAATTGGTGGAAGGGCTTGTGTTGAGTCATCGCACATATGACCGCATGGCTCTAGGCAGACCTCAGTTCATTGCAGATTGGCTAAGACGCGAGTGGTCTAAGAGCGGGAAGTTCTGCAGCTTCCAATTGGTTCCTCCATCTGACAGCCTGGGTATTTAAACAGCTGTCAGACGGCAACAATTCTGTCAGAGTTCTAACCGTGTTGAGTTGCCTTGTTTAATTGTTAGCCTTGTTAGAAATAAAGCATTGTTCTTAACAGCCTAGCCTCAGTCTGTCTCTCCAAGTTCTCCGTACAGAGTACTGGCGATGATCCTGAGGCTACAGCTAGCTGAGTCACTAAGGGAGCTGGGCACTGTAGTGAGTTGTGCCACCCAGTCACTAGTGACGAGACGTTGCTTCAAGGCATACTCTTCAGGGACCCTCTGACCATGGCCACTGTCCTGCCTGCATTCTCCCTGTTTGTGCTGGCTGCGGAGATGTGGGACACCTATCTGGAGCACTTCAAGTGTTTCCTGCAGGCGAATGACCTGACAGACCTGTCAAGCGCCCGGAAGTGGGGCTATTTCCTTAGCTCCTGTGGCAGCGAAATTTTTGGAACTGCTCGAGCCCTATCTGCCCCTCAACAAGTCTTCGCAGTGCCATGGGAGATGTTGTTAGAAAAGTTAAAAGAAGCACTACTCCCCAGTCCCATTATGCATCGTGAGGTAACACGCATTCCGACACCAAGCCCAGAAGGAAGTGGAGTCTATCAATGATTATATGGCCTCCTTACGATCTGCTGCCCTGCACTGTGAATTTAGCAATCTGGATGACGTGCTCCTCGACCAACTTGTCTGTGGAGTGAAGGACCTGCGGCTCCAGCATTGGCTGCTGGTCCGAAAGAATCTTAGCCTATAGACAGCTATGGATGAGGCCCAGGCGTCTGAGATGTCGGATTGCTCTGCCGCCGAAATATAGTGTTTCCAGTCGGGAAACACTAACACAGAAAAGCCCCGGGCCATCCACTATGATGCATCAGAGCAGGGAGATTCCTCAGATGCTGAAGAGGAAGGTGTAAGCCGCCTCAAGGTGACAAGGGGAAAGAGAGGGCTGGCAGCAGTGAGATCACCTCAGGCTGGATGTTTGGACTGCGGCGGGAACCACAGCAGAGCTGACTGTTGGTTCAAAACCACTGTCTGCCGCTGCTGTGGCAAACGAGGCCACTTGTCAAGAGTCTGAAAGGCAAGCAGCCCCATGGATGTCTCTTCAGCAGAGCCCCCCCGGAGTTTTCACCCCTTTAAGAAGCCAACCGTCCACCGCGAAGAGTGCTTTACGATCGCCCATTATAACAAGCCTGGCGAAATTGCAGTGAGCCATGCCACTTCAGCGGTTCCCGCCAACAAACTTTACCTCACAGTCTTACTGGAAGCCAAACCCTGTCATTTGGAGATTGATATGGTGTCATCCAAATCACTCATATCCCAGTCTACTCTTCTCAAACTTCTCCCCACAGCCTCCCAACAGTGCCTCCAACCATGCACATAGTGTTGAAAGATTATCAGGGGAAGCCAATTCCTACCATAGGCTGTGGCTCGTTCCTGGTGGAATATGAATCATTTGCCAGCCGCCTGCCACTCATCAACGTCAAGGACGACGTGCCTAGCTTACTGGGGCTGGACTGGTTTGCTGCCCTCAAGCTCAGCATTTCCAGCATCCACACCATGGTGCCGGACATCCCTTCTATGCTGGTGAGCGAGTTCGCAGACGTTTTTGATGGCAACCTCAGTAAATATACGGGGCGCCCCATTTCATTTAATTTGGACCCCCAGGTAGTGCCAGTCCACTTGAAACCTTGAAGGATGCCGTTAGCACTGCACCCTAAGGTTGATCGGGAGCTAGATAAACTTATTGCCCAGGGAGTCATTGAGCTGGTGGACCACTCTAATTGGGAGACCCCTATTGTGATTCCCCTTAAACAGGACAGGTCTATAAGAATCTGCGCCGATTACAAGTGCACCCTTAATAGGGCACTCCAGGCTAACCCTTACCCTGTGCCCATAGTAAAACACCTGCTACATTCCTTGGGGCAAGGTCGGATTTTCGCAAAGCTGGACCTGGCTCAAACTTACTAGCAGTTGCCAGTAGATGAGGCCACAGCCAGGCCCAACTATTGTTACACACCGGGGAGCATTCAAGTGTAACAGGCTACAATTTGTGTCACCCCGGCATCTTCCAAAGCCTCATGGAGTGGCTGCTCCAGGGGCTGCCAGGGGTTGTGCCCTACTTCAACGATGTTCTGATAGCTGCCACAGACCAATCAGAACTCGTCGCCAAATTAAGATCTGTGTTTGCCAGATTCCGTCAGGCAGGGCTCAAGCTTAGAAGGGACAAATGTAAAATAGGGGTTCCCCAAGTGGATTTCCTGGGATTCTTAGTAGATTAGAAAGGTATTCACCCCACTCCATCTAAAATTGCCGCTATCAAGAACACACCTGCCCCTCAGAATAAGGCTCAACTGCAAGCTTTTCTGGGGCTTCTAAATTTCTATGCCATTTTTTACCCCATAAAGCATCTGTCTCTGAACCCCTCCATAGATTGCTGAACTCTGGGGCTCCTTGGCATTGGGGCCATTGTAAGGCCGCCACATTTCCCAATGTCAAGGCTCTCTTGATTTTGGCGGCTGTCCTCATCCAATATGATGACCACTTTCCCTTATCACTAACCTGTGACGCCTCGCCTTATGGCGTGGGGGCTGTCCTAAGCCACCTACTTCCCAATGGGGCCCCTATTGCTTTTTTTTCCTGCACTCTCTCAGCTCCCGAGAGAAATTACAGACAGCTTGAGCAGGAGGCTCTTGCTGCTGTGGCTGGAATCAAACAATTCCACGCCTATCTTTATGGTCAATTTTTTACCCTTATTACGGATCACAAGCCCTTGTTGGGCTTGTTGGCAGGGGACTGCCAGGCCCCTCTAATTTTCTCTCCTCGGATGTCCCGGTGGGTAGAATTTCTCGCTGCCTATTCCTACAAACTTACCTACTGGCCTGGCAAGCTATTGGGGCATGCAGATGCCCTCAGCCGGTGCCCTCTTCTGGCCCCCATCAAGACCCTGCGCCTGTCACTCCAGTCCTCCTGATCGAGGATGGGCCCTTGCCCTTCTCTGCTTGCGACATTAGCTCCTTCTCTGCCCAGGACCCCGTCTTGTCACAGGTCCTTGACTGCGTGCACAGGGGCTGGCCACAAGGGCTGGTGGCACCAGAGTTCCTACCATACTACCACCGGCAGCACGAGCTGTCTGCACAGCAGGACTGCCTATTGTGGGGACATTGGGTGGTGGTTCCCCCCGAGCTCAGAGCAGGGGTCCTGTCCACCCTGCACGATGCCCACCTGGGCATCATGCGCATGAAGGCGTTGGGTCATAGTTATCTGTGGTGGCCCCGGATGGATAAGCAGATAGAGGAATGGGTGGCCAACTGTCAACTTTGCCAACAGTCTAGGGCGGCCCCTCCGGCCATCCCTGCCCAGGAGTGGGACAGGCCCAGGGCATCATGGGCGCAAATCCATGTGGACTTTGTGGGACCTTTCAAAGGCCAAATGTTCTTTTTTTTTATTGAAAAAGTTTTTACAAAAAAAGCTTCACCCCCTTTCCCCCTTCCTCCTCTACCCCCTCCCCCCTCCCTTCAAACCCCCCCTCCCCCTCCCCCCCGACTTCCCGGAACAAACACAAGGTGTAGTTAAAAATAAAACAAGCATATACTAAAAATTTTCCCTCCTAACTCAAATGTGCTTAATAGTGGTTGATGCCTACTCTAAATGGGTTGAACTAGCCCTGATGCCATCTACCACCACTGAGGCCCTCATTAAGATCCCTGAAAAACTATTTGCAACTCACGGCTTATCAGACACCTTAGTTAGCGATAATGGGCCTCAGTTTACAGCGGCACCCTTTCAGCTGTTTCTGGCACAACTGGGCATTTGCCATGCCCCCACAGTGCCATTCCACCCGGCCACCAATGGTTTGGCAGAACGGGCGGTGAGATCGACCAAGAAAGCATTAGGGCGCCTGGGTCCCTCCAATACTGGAACCACAACATATGCCAGTATCTCTTGGTGCAGCACACGACCCCATGCCCCACAACAAAACTAAGTCCGGCGGAATTACTCATGGGTCACCGGCTCAGGACTACCTTAGACCGCTTACACCCAAATTACAACCCACAGACTCACCACGATGCCCCATACCCGGGCAGAGCGTTTGCTAGAGGGGACCGGGTCTATGCACAAAACTATGGGACTGGTCCTAGGTGGTTGCCAGGGCACATATCTCAATTAACTGGGCCCTATTCTTATAGGGTCCAGCTCAACGATGGGCGAACCTGGCGTCACCACATAAATCAACTTTGAAGGAATGCAGAAGACCCAGCAGGGCTGCCCCCAGGGCAGACCACACCTTACACCACTGACACTCTGCCACCAAGGGGGCCAACATCACAGTCTGAGGCAATACAATGGTCTCCACCTGAATTGTTCTCGATGCTGAACTTACCGGAGGAACTGGGTTTTCCAGTCTCCACGAGGTTCCCATCCGACTTCGCTGCGCAGCCACCAGAATTTCCCGAGGACGAGAGTCCAGTTTCTCCTCCGCCGATGACAGCCCCTGAACTGAGGTGATCTGGGCAGAACTGACGTCGACCGGCGTACTTGGTGGACTACCCATGTGCCATTCGGGTGGGGGGGGTGTTGAGTCCGTGCACATACAACCGTGTGGCTCTAGGCAGACTGCAGCTCATTGCGGATTGGCTAAGACGTGAGTGGTCTAAGAGCAGGAAGTTCTGCAGCTTCCGATTGGTTCCTCCATCTGACAGCCTGGGTATTTAAGCAGCTGTCAGATGGCAACAGTTCTGTCAGAGTTCTAACCATGTTGAGTTGCCTTGTTTAATTGTTAGAATTGTTCTTAACAGCCTAGCCTCAATCTGTCTCTCCAAGTTCTCTGTACAGAGCAGCTTGCTTCCAGAAGTCGTGGGTGCGTCATCATTGGAGGCTTTTAAGAAGAGACTCGACAGCCATTTGTCTGGGATGGTAGAGGGTCTCCTGCTTGAGCAGGGGGTTGGACTAGAAGACCTCCAAGGTCCCTCCTAGGATTCTATGATTAAGAAAGGAAAGGAAAGGAAGATAAAAGAACAGGAAAGGGAAAGGAAAGGAATAAGGGAAGGAAAGAAGGAAGGGAGAGAAGAAAGGAAAGGGTGGGAGAGAGGGAGAAAGGACAGTAGAGGAGGAAGGAGGGAAAGAAGAAAAGAAAGAAAAGAAAGAAAAGAAAATGGATGAAAACTAATCTAGGGGAGAAGCAACCTAGAACTGAGGAGAAACTTTCTAACAGTGAGGACAATTAACCAGTGGAACGACTTGCCTCTCGAAGTTGTGATGCTCCATTACTGGAAGGTTTGAAAAAAAGACTGGAAAGCCACTTGTCTAGAATGGTGTAGTGTCTCCTACTTGAACAGTAAAAATCACAATACTGTAAAAAAAAAAAAAGACAGGTGGGAGAGAAACATGAACAATTCAGCCAACATTTATAGTAATGCTCTGGTTGACAATATGTAAACATGTAAAATATGTAATGGTAGGCATATCAAAACTCTAGGAATATATGATTCTTTCCTCCACTGTTTTTATATTTTCCTTTCATCAACCAATTTATCCTTTTTGATAAATCCAGGAATATTACAATTGGGATGATCCTAATTCATTTCAATGAATGAAAGGTTATAGCTATTTTAATGAAATTTCTTTTTGTGGCATGGTAGCAAAACAGTTAAACTTTTTGGCTCATTTAAAATGCCTCTCTGGTTGATGGAAAGAACAGCCTGTCCCATTTACTTAACATGTTTGATTTAAGCATGAGTAAGTTTGGTCCTACCCAATCTTATTTCTTAAGAAAACCACGTGTCAAACAGCTTTCTGATTGTAAAGGGCTAATCTGAGAATGTTACTAAATTTGGACACCAGATGGAGGTCTGAGGGTCCACAGCTAAGAAGGCTCCCAAATGCATTTGTAACATCTTTCTTTTAAGAAGAGGTCAAGCATGATGCATAAAGAACCTCCAGCAAAATGAGATACTAGGCACAAGTGCTTTTGGTAAGGAATGGGGGGAGAGACAAAGATTACCCAGGAGAGGGAAGACTGGAGGGCAAGAGACAAACGAGGGACAAAATCATGACAAGCAGAGGGAGATAAACCAGGGAGAAAGGAGAACACACACACAAACATGCCTAGGAGTTAAAAAGTGAAGGTATTTTGTTCAGGTCCATCAAGTTTTGGCAATAGCATTGGTACATTATTCCTCAAGGAGTAGTTAGGTCAAATGATCTGATCTGAATATAGAGACCTTTGATGGATCTGTCTTAAAAAATAATAAAACTTACATGAATAGTGACTATATTATTCAAACTCTTTGTTTTTCCTGAGCTTGAACAAATGATTTGTGTATGTTTTCCCTACCAAATATTGTTTTCCTCCCAGTACTTTTAGGAAAAGTTCAAACAACATATGTTCAAACAGAACATGATAACACATGATCTGGAACTTGACATGAGTCAATTAATTTTGTTGATGGTAAATATTTTAGTGTGCATGTTATCCAATTCTAAAATCCTGCCTGGAATGTTTCTTTAAAATGTAGTAATCTTCAGAAAATGAGAATATTTCCTCTCAGTCCAGAGAGAGTGTGTGAGAGAGAGAGAGTGAGAGAGATGACTAAGTATGTTCTGGCCTTGTCAATCTTGTTTATTTGTTTCCATGCATAGTATATAAAACATCCATTGGTCTTTCTACACTGATAGAAGTTCCAGCATTTACTAGACTACCCTTATTATAAAAACAGTAATTACAAAACTGCTTTGCCACATCCATTCTTCAGCTGTAGCATTTGCAAATAGCAGAATATGATCAGCCCTATCCTGATAAAAGTTGGCCAGTGTCAATGGTTTTATCCTTGAGTTCAAACTCTAATCAGAACTCACTTGGAAGGACTTATCCTGAAACATTTTTGTCATGCATATATTTTAATATATTTACAGGCAGCTCACACTTGGCTCTCTGATAGCTGGCAGGCTCAGAATAGCACTACAAGAAAACGTGGCTTGCTTCAGTATCAGAGACAGTCAACTGGGTCTGACAACATTTTTCTGACAGCCTCATTTTATATACCTAAGGCTGATTTTGCAAGAAGCCACCCATGTCTATGCTGATCTTATCTCCCTTATTCGAGAATAACAAGCCTGCTGACTTTTGACTGAGACCAGCTTCTACCAAATTAACAGCTCTCCCAGAATGAGTAGGAGTCAACACTGATTTCATGGGTTCTTGTGCTCTGATTGCCTAATGATAGCTTTTTCCCTTTCATTGCAGAAAGATGCACACCACTCTTAACTCAAAGAAATGGATGGAGAAAAATCAATCTTTCATTGAAGCATCCAGATGAGAATAAGAAATGTCTTACCTGGTGCTTTTCTAAAAGGTTGTATTTCTCCAGTTTTTTAAAAAAAAAACATGTATTTTTTTTCCATATCCAGAATTTTGGGTTGTTACTTTTAACCAAAATGTATCAGTTGAGTGTTTGCAAATAAAAACAAATGAACCTGTTTACCAGCAGTCATGCTCTACCTACCAGGTGCAGACCATTCCTAATCCCCACATTAAAATAAAGCAGCAGATTTCCAGGTGTCTTGAAAGAGTAGCAAGAATGTTAAATTGGGAGAATGAGGAGATTGGAAACAGGCTACAGACAACAGCTCTTTATTCAGCAACTATGTACAATCCAGCAGCTAGCCTCTCTGACAGCTTGCCCTTATATAGGGAGCTGCCAGAGGGCTCAGCCAATCATGTTTGAATATTCTTCCCGCTCAAACAGTGGACCAGACAGAAAACTATGCCAGCTGTCAATATCTAACAAAAAAGTTGAATATTTGATTTGTTACTCTGTCAATGTCTTTCTGTTATGGCAGAGAAACTGTCGGATTTCTGCCTTAGAGGCAAAATAATTGGATTGGTTTGGAGGATTTAAACTTGATATAAAAAGGGAGAAAGTGGCTTTCATTTTTTGCCAAAATAAGATCAATACAAGTGAAGGTGATTTTCAGACATTCAGCAAAAATGTTAGATCCATTTCATGGATTTTATAAAAAGATTTTTTAAAAGCCTACAAAAATATTTCATAATAATAAAATACTATTTTTACCAAATTACTTAAAATTTTCTTCCTTGTCACTTTGTTGGAAAAAAATAAAAACAACCGATGTAACAGGAAAAATTAAAACATTAGTAATTTCCTGAACTATTAAAATAATTAATTGCTGAGTCCAATTTTCAAAACAGCTATAAGCATTTAATTGTTGTCATTCAGTGTATACTTAATTGATTTGCTTAGCAAAATGCCTAGAGCAAATGTCAAACTCAAGACCTGTGGGCCAGATCCAGTCTGTGATATGGTCAGATCTGGCCCATAGGGCTGCCCTGGAAACATTATGGGCTGGCCTCCACTGCCTTGGCCCTGGCCCATGCCCAGGAAGCAATGAGTGTGTGGGGGCTGGTGCTCCTTTGTCTCACCCAGCCTTGTCTCGCCTCACCCCAGCTGGCCTTGCTGTGCCCACCCCATTCCACCTTGCTCTGCCCTGCCCTGCCCAGCCATGTCGTGCCATGCTCATCTGACTTCACTTCGCCTTGCCCCACCTCACCTGGCCTCACCATGCCACGCCACACCTTGCCCAGCCTATCCCTGCCTTGCCTCTTAGCAGCCTTGAGGAGAGCCCTGCCTGGCTTTGCCTCATCCCACCTGGCCTCGCCATGCCATGCCTCACGTTGCCTTGCCCTGCCATGCTATGCCCTGCCATTCCTCGTCTGGTCTTGCCCCACTGCTCAACCAGCCTCACCATGTGATGCCTTGCCCGACCTTGCCACACCCTGCCTCACAGCAGGCTTGAGAAGGAGGTAAGGGTGACCAGACACCCCCTAAGGGAAGCAGGACTAGGTTGGGTTGGGGTGCAGGGTCCTGGTGCCCCAGGAGCTTGAGGGCCAGGCTGGGGTGCTTGCCCTCCTCTGCCCAGGGCTCTGGGAAGCCTGTTTTGCATCAGAGTGTTTTTGAAGTGTCTTCCTTTTCTGGTTTCACCTGTGTCCAAAATACCAGCCTGGCAAAATCATGTACCAGAGAATTCAATGAGAAAGTTACCAATGGTTGTGAGAACTGATGGAAGGCAAAAGGGTTAAAGCCCTGGGCAGTTAAATTAGTCTGCTTGCTCTGTAAATTCAGTTTTCCTAGTTTTTGCATTCCATTTCAGACCCAGGCAAAAGTTCTTTGCCAAGGTAGATGCCATCTCTGGGCAATGTCCTTCTTCTTACCTTTCTCCCTTCCCTTCCTTTCCCTTCCTTCTTCTCTCCTTCATCCCTCCCTCCCTCCCATTCTCATTTCTCTTCCCTCCTGTCCTCTTCTCTCCCTTCTCTTTCCATTTCTTTTTCTCTCCCTTTCCTTTTTCTTTTTTTGATTCACCTTCTTCCCTTTCCTCCTTCTCAATCCCCTTTCCTCTTCTTAATTTTTCTCTTCCTCTTTCTTTCTTTTACATTTCCCCCATTTACTTTCTAGTATATCTTATTTATTTCCACTCCATTTTTCTTACCCCATTTAAGGGAGGAAATCCAAGATTTAAGGGAGCAAAATCTGGACCTTGACTCTGGACAATATATAAGAAAGTGGCCCTGGCCCAGCACAGCCCAGTACTCCCCCTTGGCACTCGCATAGAAGGCAGCATTGAGCCGGCCACGTTCACCCAGCCACACCCACCTGGCCACTATCAGTCATCACAGTCTTACATGCAACTGGCCCTTTGAGGGCAACCATAATGCTGATGTGGTCCTCAATGAAATTGAGCGTGACATCCCTGTCTTAGAGCAACCTCAGGATAAAGACTTTTATTTCTTCTTGCTCCTTCTTTACATTGTTATTTTAGCCAAACAGAAACTCTTGATTTCCCATTAAATTCACCCACTGAGCAACCCAGGCAAATTCTTTTTAGCTGTCCCTATCCCATTTCTAGCCTCTGCTTACCCAGCAGGAAGCAGTCATTCAACCCTGTTTGTATACAGTATTAGCTTACAACCCTCAAAACATGCAATTTTCCTCTCTTGGGCTCTTAAATGCCCCCAAAGCTCTTTGTTACATCTTGTTTCTTTGTTCACTAATTATGTACCTTACATTGTTGTGAATTTATATAGTGCTAAAGAGTGGTTGGTTTATTTTCCCTGGGTGCATGACTTTCATTCAGTCAGTATTTCTGTGCAAGGAAAACTCATCTTAAGTATGTTGCTCCAGAGTGACACTGTAGAGATTGTTCTATTCAGCATGGAATTCAGAAATTAATAAATGGAAAACAAATGTAGTCGTCACATTTTTGCAGAGTGTTGGGAATGTACTCACATATCTGTTAGGAAACAGATATGTGAGTAATTAAGCAGGAATGCTTCTTACTTTAATTATTTAAAGTGTTGATGGACCATTTAGGTCTAATCCACTTTCATGTTGTAATGCAAGATTTTTTTAATAATAAATCTGAAGTTTAACACTACCAGAAGGTGAGATAATTCAATGTTAAGTGAAATTCATGACAATGTTAATATTACCACAATTTTATTCAAGGAATCCTCTGAATCATTGACATGGAGTATCTGTTGCTGCCAATTTTTATTGTTTAATTACTTTCCTGATCAAACATATTAATGAAGGCAGACCTAATAAATCATGCAACTGCATAATGAAATTTAATTAGTATGTGCTTTATTGATCGATGGATGTAGAAAACCAGAATAATTTTGAACAGGTATTTTACATTTGACCATGCTACATTATAAGGACACCTTCAACTAAGTTTGGCATTTGAACTGAAATGGAGAAGAAGTCATTTGAAAAAGACAGCATTGTTAAAGGTCATTGTTGAATTTTTAGTTGTTTGCCTCATTCTGTATATTAAATATGCAGTAGGACTCTAAATTGAAACATATCTGTAGAAAATGCATATTAGAACACATAGTTCTTTAGGTGAAAAAAGTAGGAAGACATTAAACAAATTATGTTTGGATAATAAATTTGGTATGAAAGATGCATTAGGGACTGAATCTAAAAATGGATATTTACCATATTTCAACTACCATTTGAAGCTCATACAAAACAGAGAGATTGGCAAAAGGCGGTTCCCCGGAAGTTGTTAGGACTATAACTCTCATGATACCTCAAAACTGGTAATAAAGCTAGGAGTGATATCATTGGAAGTTGAAGCACTATGCATTGTTCTAAGAACCTGATTAGTGTCTGATTGGAGAAATTAGCAATAAAACTGAAGAGGGTTTTATAATTGTAATTAAAACAGAAAGAATATTTATTTATAAAAATATATTACAAATAGGCAAAGCTAGATGTAGTTAGCTAACTACATCTAGCTAACTACCTTCTATTAAAGGAGAGGCAAAGGACATGTACGTTCTGTATGGAAACAGCGAGAAAAGAAACTGACTCAACTGCTTAGCAATAGCAATAGCAATAGCAATAGCAATAGCAATAGCAATAGCAATAGCACTTAGAGTTATATACTGCTGCACAGTGCTTATTAGCCCCCTCTAAGTGGGTTAGAAAGCCAGCATCTTGCCCCCAACAATCTGGATCCTCATTTTACTGACCTCGGAAGGATGGAAGGCTGAGTCAATCTTGAGCCTGGTGAGATTCGAACTTCCAAATTTCAGTCAGCTGACAGTCAGCAAACGTAGCCTGCAGTACTGCACTCTAACCACTTGCAACCATGGCGCATAGAGAAAGAATAGGCAGAGTAACTGTCAAAGAAGGAAAAATATCCTTAAATCTTCACCTGCATCCCACTGATGAACCAATCTCAAACAGAAAAACATTTAAAGAGTTATAAAGCAAAGTGCACATCAGTATATTTATATGAGTTATATAGAAACTCCATTGCATCTGAAGCATTTTTGTTCAAAAGTAAACATTTGTGTTTTCCAAGATTTACCTATATTATTTCCATCCACAAGCAACTTTAATGTGAAAAATTATTGCATGCAATTAAAAATACATTTGGTATGGTTTTTAAAAACATAGTAGTATCGTTTTTAAAGCCCTGGTGGATTTTTCAACAACCACTTTAATTAGCATTCTTTTGGCTCTAAACCAATTCTTGATCCTGATTTCACCTGTATTTTGGTGTGCAACTCCAAACTAGGGCTGGGCAGTACTTCAAATTCAAAGTTAAAAAAGGTCCTTCCAGTCATGTGGTCCAAAGCAGTCTATAGCTCCTTAAAGTAAGTATCTCTTTTCTCTAGATTGTATGGCTGCATCATTACACAATATCAGGAAAGGATGTGTTTGATTTAAAGAGTTGCAGATGGATTTTCCAGAGCACCAATGTACAAAGCAGCTTTTTGCCTTCAAATGCAAAGTGTTGCCAACCCTAGTATACACTTAATGCAGCTGTCCTTATACAAAAGGAAGTACAAAGCAACGAAGATTATTAGGGGACTGGAGGTTAGAACATATAAAGAATGGTTGCAGGAAATGGGTATGTCTAGTTTAATGAAAAGAAGAACTAGGGTGACACGATACCAATGTTCCAGTATCTAAGGGGTTGCCACAAAGAAGTGGGGGTCAATCTACAATATTTTCCAAAGCACCTGAAGGCAGGACAAGAAGCAATGGATGGAAACTAATCAAGGAAAGAACCAACCTAGAACTAAGAAGAAATTTCCTGAAGTCAAGTGAAATGACTTACCTCCAGAAGTTGTAGGTGCTCCAACACTGGAGGTGTTTGGAAAGAAGAGTTTGGAAAGCCATTTGTCTGAAATGGTATAGGGCTTCCTACCTGAGCAATGTCCCTTCCAACTCTGTTATTCTATTTAGAATTAGCACCAACAACCCACATTTTAAGTGGCAACAGGCATTTACATTACATAAGCCATTCATAGCAGATATTGTGTCATGGGCTGCAATAGGCAAGAACAGATTGGCATAGATACAACAGCATTTATCAAACTGGAACTGAAGAACAACAGGCAAATTCCCTGTAATTTTATACTCTAGGCCCACAGGGCCTCAACCAATCACACCATAAAAAGCTCACCCAAATATGAATGTTCTGAGTTTCCCTCCAAAAACAGTTGAAGTTAACAGTTAGGGTCATCTAAAGGTTAGTTTCACTTTAGCAAGGCTTAACACAACTATATATAATGTATATTCAATACATAACAGCAGAGATATCAAAGAATGAGAAAAATGTAAGAAATAAGAACCAATTACTTCTAAGGATAGCAAACAATATGAGCCAACCATTTAATTCTTGAATATACTGTAACTCTTTCATTTCCATTAAACTTTTTATTGGAGAACTTTACAGTGTATTTGTGACAAAGAATATGTAAGGTATAACTGAGCAAACTGGCTGTCGTATTTGAGAAATAATTAAGTAGGCATCTGCTTGTTTCACAAGCTTTATATTAAGTATTGATTATTATTAAAAAGGGATAATTCCTTGGTTAATGTCTTTTATAAAATGCCAGCAAGAAGGATAATTGGTGATATAAATGGAAGAAGACTTCATGTCAACAATATAGAAGCCCAACTTGATTGACCGTTTTGCAATAGTTCATCATTGATTTACTAGCTTCAGAAATGCTAAATTAGAACAATGTAGAGTTATGACATTGCTGCTATTTTTATTTTTAAAAGCACAAATTATACAATTAAAAGGGTGTCATTTGTAAGGCATCTAAAGAGCAATATGTACCAGATCCATCCAGACCAAATACATATGAGATTATTTAATGATGGAAGTTATAATCTTAATGCATAGAGTGGCAAGATGCCAAGAAGATGCAATAAGGGGAAGAGAAGACAGAAGGTAGGTTCTTTAGGTCCTCACATCCTTTTTAAATCTCTGTTACATACCACTTTATAAGCTGGAGACTCCCCCCGCCAAAAAAAAACAAAAACGATTTGGAAACAAATGATAACATTTACAGCTATTTAACGAATGAAATAAAGGGCACTCTGAATATCAGGCAGAGACCTAGATGTAATAAGAATGGTATGATCAGTAATAGAGGGCAGAACTATGGGATGGGGGTATGAAGGATTCAACAGGAAGAATTCAAAGTAAATGTTGAAGGTAAATAACAATTGACTAAATTAAGGATACAGAATTCTCCCCCCTCCCCTTCCCTCTCCCCCTCTCCCTCCTGTATTTCCTTTGACATAAAGTTGTTATGGGCTGGTTCAAAAAAGGTTGCAGAAAGGAGAATATAATTCTTTTTCCATAACCACTTTAAGAAAAATTCAACCATTTGCTGCTAGACATAGAATACTGTTGTAAAAAAGACTCAGTTGCTACTAATAGAACATTTAATTGAAGCATACTTAAAGCAGGACCTTTTTAGTGATAATACAGTCTTACAAAATTTCTTCAGTGAGTAACAGCATTATTCTTAATTCTTTATTCCTTAAATTCCAAATTTTTAAAAGTGGCTTTTTCTTAAGACATTGGGAACAAATTTTGTGCCCAAAATTTAACTCACCTAAAGCAGGGGTGTCAAACTGGCGGCCCACGGGCCAGATGCGTCACGAGCAGGCCACACCCACCCCAGCTCTGCGAAGGGGAAAAATGTTGTGATACGTCAAGTGACAGCAATGTGACCCCGTGAGTTTGACACCCATAACCTAAAGGAACTAAGTCACTTTGAAGATGCAAAATAACATATTAGCATATAAATAATTAATTTGTTGGGCAGCCCTGATCAAAAGCAGAACCATAGCTATATATCCTTGGCCTATTACATTGCAAAGACAAGACAAAAAAGGTACATAAATTGCAATATAACATTGGAATGTTTTTGATAAACCCATCCAGATAACTTTATTCATTCCCTCTTAATAGGTCAGAGTGGCAGCTATATTATTTCTGAGATGTAATCAAAGAATATAAATAATTTGGTTTACTGGGCCACTGGGTTACTGACTGATTCTTCGTCCTGTCTCCACTCAGGGTCAATTCATCTTGCTGTGAATGACTTTTTACAATGTCACTTTAAGCAGTTCACATATGTGGGGGTGTCTCATAGATTTGGTAATCAATTACATGTGTAGGGGGGGGGGGACCCGAGATATAGAGGTAGAAGAATAAGTTCAAATAGTTACTGTTGAGCCCATTTGGCAAGCCATCTGTGTGTCTTGAGAGTTGTTCAGAGATAATTATCTGTGTTTCTTCTTCTTTTTCCAACATCTGGAATAGTCTCTGAAAAGAAGTACCATATTTCCATAGTACATGTTCATGCAATCCAGCTCTTCCCCTTTTCTCCTTAAAGATGCCCCAGCCACAGCTGCCTTTCAATTTCTCTCTCTCTTCTTAATCTCTGTTGTGTTTCTCCCAACTGATCCCCTTTTGACTCAGTAAACCAAAATTGTCCCTTAGCAAAATTATCTGTATCTATGCAGCACAAAGGCAACCACTACCTTGCAGTCAAGAGAGATGAATTATTCATTTACATCTAGTGATCATTAAATTGATATATTAATACTCTCCTGGTAAGAGAGTGTGTGTGTGGGGGCATTGCTTGGATGATGTGCCAAGACCTCACAAATACATCTCCAGCATATATATATTTATTTATTTATTTTGTCACAACAATATATGTAGGTATCATACAAAAAGATTATATAGTATATAAACACATATATGAGTAAATATTAGGAGGTATAAGCATATATATAGGAAGAAGAAAAGAAAAAACAATAGGACAGGAATGGTAGGCACGTTTGTGCGCTTATGCACGCCCCTTATGGTCCTCTTAGGAATGGGGTGAGGTCAATAGTAGAAAGTTTTTGGATAAAATTTTTAGGATTATGGGAAGAGACCACAGAGTCAGGTAAAGTATTCCAAGCACTGATGATTCTGTTACAGAAGTCATATTTTCTGCAATCTAGATTAAAGCGGTTAACATTAAGTTTAAATCTATTGGTTGCCCTTGTATTATTGCAATTAAAGCTGAAGTAGTCTTTGACAGGAAGGACATTACAATAGATGATTCTGTGAGTTAAACTTAGGTCTTGTCGAAGGCGACCGAGTTCCAAATTTTCTAAGCCTAGGATTTCAAGTCTGGTGGGATAGGGTATTTTATTGTTTTCAGAGGAATGGAGAACTCTTCTTGTAAAATATTTCTGGACACATTCAGTTGTATTGATGTCAGAGATGTGGTGAGGGTTCCAAACAGGCGAGCTGTATTCTAGAATTGGTCTAGCAAATGTTTTATATGCTCTGGTTAGTAGTGTGGTGTTTTTGGAAAAGAAGCTACGCAAAATTAGGTTTACAACTCTTAGAGCTTTTTTTGCTATGTAGTTGCAGTGGGCTTTGGCACTTAGATCATTTGACATGAAAACTCCAAGGTCTTTAACGGGATGGGGGTCGTCTGTAAGGTAATGTCCATCTAGTATGTACTTAGTTTTTGGGTTCTTTTTTCCTATATGTAAGACTGAGAATTTGCTGAGGCTGAAAAAAAGCCTCAGAAACAAAGCTTTGAAAAAGAGCCTCTGAAATGAAGCTCTGTTTTGGAGGCTTTCAGAGGCAGAAAAAAGTTTTTTTCCTGAAATGGAGTTTCAGAAGTTTCAGAGGCAGAAAAAAAAGCCAGGCACAGAGATCACAACCAATGAACCTGTTGCTAAAATTCACCTCTGAGAACAAATGATTGGGAGTATTCCCGCTGATCCACCCGCCAGTCAGCTTTTTTCTTATTTTCCTCCCCCAAAACTCCAGTGTGTCATATACTCCAAAAAATATGGTACCTCCCATATTTCACTCTTTACATTTATTTGTAATAAAATAAAATCATTCATTTCATTATTCAATGTTTCAATACACAATTCTAATACCAATACCAATATTATTTAGACATACAAAATTATTCTAATCATATTCTTTACAACAATCAAATCTATATAATTCTGATAGTAATACACATGTTTATATTAAAGTATGTTATTTCATTATTTAATTGCTCAATGTTTTAATATATTATTCCAATGCCAATCACAATATTATTAAAATGTACTTAATAATGCCAACATTCAATTTCTAGTTTTCCCATTTTATTGTTACTTTTAATTACATTATATAAAGGTATGTATATACAAATGTTTCTCCCTTCTCTTATTTCTAACTTCTAATCATGCCACCATTCTAAAAAAGAAGGGAAAGAAAGAGAATTATGCATTATGCAAGCACAAGTAATAGAACAAAGTCAAACTAGAGTCTTGGACTTTAAGAGAGCTAATTTCAATAAACTCAGAGAGAGCTTGGGAAGGATTCCATGGATGAGAATCCTCAAGGGAAAAACAACTCAAGAAGCTTGGGAAATTTTGAAAAGTGAGATTATAAAAGCCCAGTCTAGCACAATACCAACCAAGAAGAAAAATAACAGTTCTCAAAAGAAACCAGCATGGCTACATAAAGAAATCTCTGACAAATTGAAAAACAAAAAGGACAAGAATAAAAAGTGGAAAAAGGGGCAAATAACTAAGGCAGTTATCAGCAAATAGCCCGAGCCTGTAAAGATAAAGTGAGGAAAGCACAACGAACAAAGGCTTGTGACAAAAGTAAAAAAATAACAAAAAAAGCTTCTTCCAACATGTTAAAAACAAGAAAAAAGTCAAGGAAACAATTGGTCCATTGCTGGAAGCAAGTGACAAGAAGGTGACAAGCAACAGGGAGATAGTATTTTTTTGTCTGCAAGACGTGGTTGAATGTATCCTTTCCAGACTCCATTATTACAGTAAGTGACTATCATGCTTTTCGGTCTGACTGTGAAAACCATAGAGGGGGTGGTGTTGCTATCTTCTATAAAAAGTCCCTATATCTGAAAAAGATTAATGTTACACAGGAGCTTGCTCTCCCTGAGATCATTGTTTGTTAACTCTCTCTAAATACCAGAGTTCATTTCTTGCTATGTTACAGAACCTCTGATTATGACCTCAGTCATACAAACAGGCTATCTGCACTACTAATGTGGGCAGTTTCCTGCCCTCACCTCCTTATCTTTCTTGGAGACCTCAATTTGCCTCTTATTAATTGGATCCTAAATGAATGTACATCTGAACCTATACATGCAACCCTGTACAATGCTGTTACAACTTTGGGGCTGGAACAGTTGGTAACAAACAACACTAGGCTCAACTACTGCTTAGATCTCATCTTCTTCAGCATTTTAAATTCAATTTATGGCCTACAAATTAAAGAAACCCATTCCTAAGAGGTCTGTAAAGGAGGCGTGCATAAACCCACCAGCATGCCTACCATCCCTGTCCTTTGTTGTTGTTGTTAGTTGCGAAGTCGTGTCCGAGCCATCGCGACCCCATGGACAATGTTCCTCCTATCCTCTACCATCCTCTGGAGTCCATTTAAAGTCATGCCTACTGCTTCAGTGACTCCATCCAGCCACCTTGTTCTCTGTTGTCCCCTTCTTCTTTTGCCCTCAATCTTTTCCAGCATTAGGCTCTTCTCCAGTGAGTCTTTCCTTCTCATTAGGTGGCCAAAGTATTTCAGTTTCATCTTCAGAATCTGGCCTTCTAAACAGCAATCAGGGTTGATCTCCTCTAGAACTGACTTGTTTGTTTACCTTGTAGTCCAAGGGACTCGCAGGAGTCTTCTCCAGCACCAGAGTTCAAAGGCCTCAATTCTTTGGCGCTCAGCCTTTCTTATGGTCCAATCTTCACAGCCATACATTGCAACTGGGAAAACCATAGCCTTGACTATAAGCACTTTTGTTGGCAGGGTGATGTCTCTGCTTTTTAGTACGCTGTCTAGATTTGCCATAGCTTTCCTCCCCAGGAGCAAGCATCTTTTAATTCCTTGGCTGCAGTCCCCATCTGCGGTGATCTTGGAGCCCAGGAAAATAAAATCTGTCACTATCTCCATTTCTTCTCCATCTATCTGCCAGGAATTGAGAGGGCTGGATGCCATGATCTTAGTTTCCTTAATGTTGAATTTAAAGCCAACTTTTGCACTCTCCTCCTTCACCTGCATCAAGAGGCTCTTCAGTTCCTCTTCGCTTTCTGCCATTAGAGTGGTATCATCTGCATATCTGAGGTTGTTGATATTTCTCCCGGCAATCTTAATTCCAATTTTTGATTCTTCTAGCCCCACCTTTCTCATGATGTGCTCTGCATATAAGTTAAATAGGCAGGGTGATAGTATACAGCCTTGCTGGACTCCTTTCCCAATTTTGAACCAATCAGTGATTCCATGTCCAGTTCTCACTGTTGCTTCTTGACCTCCATACAGGTTTCTCAAGAGACAAATAAGATGGTCTGGTACTCCCGTATCTTTAAGAACTTGCCACAATTTGTTGTGATCCACACAAAGGGATCAATGAAGCAGAAGTAGATGTTTTTCTGGAACTCCCTAGCTTTCTCCATGATCCAGCATATGTTGGCAATTTGATCTCTAGCTCCTCTGCTTCTTCGAAATCCTGCCTGTACTTCTGGTAGTTCTCGATCCACATATTGCTAGAGCCTAGCTTGTAGGATTTTAAGCATAACCTTACTAGCATGTGAAATGAGTGCAATGGTGTGATAGTTTGAACAGTCTTTGACATTGCCTTTCTTTGGAATTGGAATGTAAACTGACCTTTTCCAATCCTGTGGCCATTGCTGAATTTTCCAAATTTGCTGGCAAATTGGGTGTAGCACTTTTACTGCATCGTCTTTTAAGATTTTGAATAGCTCAGCTGTTTATTTTAGTTTTCTTATGTACACCAATTCCTTCAATTAATGAGTCTTCCCAATTGCATTTGCCAACACCTCCAGCAATAATGCAAATATTCCCCGACTTAAGGTTATTGTCTCTGTAACACCATCATTTATATTCTTGCTTTATTCTCTGAATATAGTTGATTTATCACTTTTCTAAAAAAATTTCCAAAACCTAACTTTTCTATTAATATCTTCAGTGTAGGCCATTCAATACAATTGAAGGTGTTAAATACATCTAATAAATCTGCCTTTAATTTTTGATTCTTTATACCGTTACCTATATTTAATACCCTTCTTACTACGTCTGACATTTGTCGGCCTCTTATAAATCCACACTGGTCATTTTTAATGTAATTCTCTACAAATATATTCAATCTATTTGCCAATATTGCTGTAAAAATCTTACAGTGGTGACGATAGGTACGCAAAGTGAGACACAGTATTGTTTTGTAGCATTAGTAGTGACTTTTGGAGGAAAATGAACATAGAGGGAAAGGAAAGAAGCAAAAGAAATAAGAGTGAAAGTAGAACAATTGCAGGAAGACAAAGTATGAACCCCGTATAGAAAAAGTAGTAGAAAATAGATCATTCTTTTTCCAGAATAAATGGAAATTGGACATAAGGAAAGAGGATGCAGCAACTGCTCGAAACAGAGTGAAAAGAATGTTACCAAGAGCCACAGAACTGTCTGAAATCACACTAATGGGAAATATAAAAAACATGCTTGGGGAATGAAGTAAAATATGAACCTGAGAAAAAATATGCATAAGAGAAATCTTGCATAATGTAGAAAAATACCTATGAAGAAAAGTGCAAGGTTAAAGTTAAAAAAAGACAGAGCAAATGCAGAGTAATTATGATGGAAATAAAATATTGATTTTGAATCTGATGAAAGGGGATGAAGAAGGAGCCTCCAGCAAAGTGAATGCAATTAAAGATGTTACCAAATTATTTGCGGTGAAATTGAAGTGAGGAAATACTGAAAGAATAATTGCCAGCTTTTAGAGCATGGGGCCTCCCAGACAGAATCACTGAATAGATCCCACTGTTAAGGTATACTTAAGAGTTAGTCAGAACTTCCCAAGGTACCAAGACAAAGAAATTTTGCAACAGCTGACATTAATTTATCTTGCTGGGAACGATAAAACCCCTCCCCTTTAGTAATTCTACCTGGAGTTATCAGTAAACTAAAATATCTAGACCTCATCAGGTTGCCTATATCTGAATGTTTCTTCCCAATGCTTCATGAAGGTGAATGGAAGAACATGATATTTGGATATTGTATAGTTCACAATTAATTAATATAGGAAAATTAAAGTATTTTCCTCCAAATTCTTGGCATTAAGGATATCATATACTTATTTTCCAGTTAATGTACTTCTACTATTATTCTCATTGTATTGTTCTGTCATTACTTTCGCACTATCCTAAATAAAATAAATTTAAAATACAATTGAAACGTGATTAAAAATACATTAATAAAACAAGCAGCACTAATCCAACTATATAGTCAAACCAGCTGAATTGCCAAACACCTACCTGAATTAAATTGTTTAGCTCAGTTTCTTTGAATCTGGCTGTTCCATATTGAAGCTGATATTAGCAGCATTGTAAGGAACTCATGAAATAATTAGCCTTGTTACTTCAGTCCATATTCTAAAGGGGAAAGAAAACAGATTCATTTCCCTATGTGCAGATAAATAAATACTGCTGGAGAGTCTAAGCCTAAATTAAAACTAGTCTAAATTATATTAAAGATTAAAAGACTGACCCAACCTTTTGGCCTTCCGAAGCCCCTTAAAATTTGTTTTTTTAAAATCAGGCCTTCCCTACATGGAGGGAAGTATGGAGCCTGTTAAATGATTGCAGTGTATTAAGTTTATTCTCCCATGTTTTTATTATAGTTTTTAATTGTTTTAATAGTACTTTTAAAATATTTTAATTAAAGGATTTTGTACCGTAATAAATTTAAAGAAAGAATAAAGAAAAATACAGAATGAATAGACCAGAGAAAAAGAAAGGAAAGAAAAAAAGAAACAATAGTGATGCAAAGATTTTTAACGATCGTATATATTTGAAACCAGATTTTTTGTTTGTTCTAGTTTGATAGTCACTAGAAAAGATATCTTGAAGATTATTTTTGTACATGGTAATCACAGCAAAACTCTACATGCACGAATATGGAAAAACTCCAAAATACCCTCAAAGGAGGACTGCTGTTGAAAATGACAGTATTTGAAGAAATGGCAAAATTAATTTCTTTGAGTAAGGAGAAGACAAATACATTTATTAATGAGTGGAAACCCTTTATGGACTTTTTGCTGAAAATAGAAAAAATGTAATGGGAATTATGGATTTGGTAATTAGAAATGATAAAATATTGGAAGAATGGAATTAAGATATAACTTTAAAGAGGGATGATGATGATAAATGTACCTGTAATTACTGTAAAAAAGAACAAAAGCCATTCCTTCTTTCCTTCCTTCCTTCCTTCCTTCCTTCCTTCCTTCCTTCCTTCCTTCCTTCCTTCCTTCCTCCCTTTCTCTTCACTATATTTTAATGATTTGGGGTGTGGGTTTTTTGGTTTTGATTTTTTTTGCATGCCACCCAGAATACAATGAATGGCTATATATATTTAATGAATAAACAGGTCTGGCATTGATGTATGGCAAGACTAATAGCATTGTAGCTTTTTACTAAAAGCTGTGTGGCTCAAAAAGTCTAAGGCATTGATTAATTTTATCTTGGTTTTATATGACAAGCTGTTCCATTTGAATTCAAAGACTATGAAACAACAGCAATAGATAGAAACTGAAGAAATAATGTGCTCCTCCCATTTCATCATTGGCAATCTTCAGTCTCAAAAGACTATGGTATCGTGCTCTGGAGAGAGGTTCTAAAATAGCATCTGATGTGACTAAAAAGGCCAATTCGAGAATGGCAGTCCCTTCCACACTGAGAGCAGATACATTCTGTCCCCTTCCCAGCCTCCAGATTTTGCTGGTTCCGGGACTGCCTCTTTTCCTCAGCCTGCCTGAACAAGTGTCTTTTGTAATTGGAGAAGGCCATGCTGCATCTTTAGCTTCCAAGCTGAACGATCAGAGGCCAAGATTTCCCAGTCATTAATGTCAATTCCCAAGGCCTTTAGATCCCTCTTGCAAATATCCTTATATCGCAGCTGTAGTCTCACTCTAAGGTGCTTTCCCTGCACTAATTCTCCATACAGGAGATCTTTCGGAGTCCGACCATCAGCCATTCTCATGACATGCCCCAGCCAGCATAGATGTCGCTGTTTCAATAGTGTATACATGCTAGAAATTCCAGCACATTCCAAGACTGCACTATTTGGAACTTTGTCATGCCAGGTAATGCCAAGAATACGTCAGAGACAGCACATATGAAAGGTGTTCAACTTTCTCTCCTGCCATGTGTAAAGGGTCCAAGACTCACTGCAGTACAAGAGTGTGCTCAGGACACAGGCTCTATAGACCTGGATCTTTGTATGTTGTGTCAGCTTCTTATTAAGCCATACTCTCTCTGTAAGTCTGGAGATTGTGGTGGCCGCTTTACCAATACGTTTATTCAGCTCAGTATCTAAAGAGAGATATGGTTGAACTGAAGTACACAAATAGACGACCTCCAGTTCTTGTGCAGAGATTGTAATACAGGGAGATAAATCCATGCTCTCACCCATGACTTGTGTTTTTTCAGGCTGATTGTTAGCCCAAAGTCTTGGCAGGCCTTGCTAAAACAGTCCATAAGTTGTTGAAGTTCTTCAGCAGTTTGAGCAGTAACGGCAGCACCGTCAGCAAAGAGGAAATTTCATAAGCATTTCAGCTGGACTTTGGACTTTGCTCTCAATCTAGAAAGATTAAAGAGTTTGCTGTCTGATCTAGTCCAGAGATAGATACTCTCTGTTGCAGTTCCAAAAGCATGTTTCAGCATGACAGCAAAAAAGATCCCAAATAAAGTTGGTGCAAAGACACAGCCCTGCTTTACTCCACTTCAAATGTCAAAGGAATCTGATGTTAAGCCATCAAAAACTACAGTGCCTAGAGACTTCCGGGTGGCTCCACCTCTTCGCTGAGCCCTAATTAAAGGGGCTCCGCACTGAACATCGTAAAAGCCAGGAAAAGCCGGCTTTAATCTTTTTCCCTGGATGAAAGGGGGAAGATAAGAGCGCAGGAAATGTTGGTAGACCTCCCCAGAGGCTTTGTTTTAATTAAGCAGAGCCTCGAAGGGTCGACGGGTCCCATAAATATTCCTGCCATCTCCGACTTCAGTGCGTGTCTGCAAAAGCAGGAAAAGAAGAAGGTGTCCATCTCTGCTAATTGTCTTATCTTTATGGATCTCTTTAAGCAGACGGAATGAGTGCAAGCGGACGATTATTGGATTGCAAATATTTTTGATTTCCTGACTTCTACCTTCTAAAAAAAGAGGAATTTTTTTTCCTTTGTTTTAATTGACTCTTAAAGATGGCGCCTGAACGGGAGTGAAAATGACGAATGGAATTTTAAACAGTCTGTGCAACTAAGAAGATAAGAAATGTTATGTGTGGATTTTAATGAAGTGAACTGAGCTCTCCTATACTTAAAGGGGAAAGAGAAGTTTCTAGACTTATATTTTGTGAATTTTAAAACTGAAATGGCTACTAAACCACCTAAGACTGGGGCAGAAGGGTTCTGAACCAGCTTTAGAAGATCTGATTAAAGAGCAAGGAAAGTGTCTGAAGAAAGGTTTAAGGAGATTATGGATAATAATGAGAAAATAAGAGAAGAAATAAAAGAGAATAATAAAAAATAAGAGAAGATATCTGATGGCTTTTCAAGGTTTGGCAAAAGACTGGAGGTGGTGGAGGAGGAGGTGCAAGAAATTGTTCAGTCAAATCAACAAATAGAAAATAGAATGGGGAATGCAAATCAAATTGGATAAAATGAAGATCAAGTGGTGGTGATGCAGTATAGAATGATGGAAGGAGCTCTGAGAATTAGAGGTTTGAATGAGGAAAAGGGAAGATTTAAAAAATTTTATCAGAAGCTCTGGCTGAATTTATTGAACTTGATCCACAAGAGGTTGCTTATCAAATTGACAAAATTTATAGAGTTAATTCTTGGATTGCTAGGCAAAAGAAACTTCCTAGAGACATTGTGGTTTATTTTTGAAAAGAACAGTGAGGAATGGAATTTTAAACAGTCTGTGCAACTAAGAAGATAAGAAATGTTATGTGTGGATTTTAATGAAGTGAACTGAGCTCTCCTATACTTAAAGGGAAAGAGAAGTTTCTAGACTTATATTTTGTGAATTTTAAAACTGAAATGGCTACTAAACCACCTAAGACTGGGGCAGAAGGGTTCTGAACCAGCTTTAGAAGATCTGATTAAAGAGCAAGGAAAGTGTCTGAAGAAAGGTTTAAGGAGATTATGGATAATAATGAGAAAATAAGAGAAGAAATAAAAGAGAATAATAAAAAATAAGAGAAGATATCTGATGGCTTTTCAAGGTTTGGCAAAAGACTGGAGGTGGTGGAGGAGGAGGTGCAAGAAATTGTTCAGTCAAATCAACAAATAGAAAATAGAATGGGGAATGCAAATCAAATTGGATAAAATGAAGATCAAGTGGTGGTGATGCAGTATAGAATGATGGAAGGAGCTCTGAGAATTAGAGGTTTGAATGAGGAAAAGGGAAGATTTAAAAAATTTTATCAGAAGCTCTGGCTGAATTTATTGAACTTGATCCACAAGAGGTTGCTTATCAAATTGACAAAATTTATAGAGTTAATTCTTGGATTGCTAGGCAAAAGAAACTTCCTAGAGACATTGTGGTTTATTTTTGAAAAGAACAGTGAGGAATCAAATTTTGCAAGTTGCTTTTCAGAAAAACTTGAAAATAGGGAACAGGAGTTGAAGGTTTTGAAAGAGATCCTCCCAAGATGTTAAGGGATAGAAAAGACTTTACATTTTTACACAAGAACTTAAGAAATACCAGATTCAATTTAGATGGGAGGTTCCAGTTGGCTTGACAGTGTATTATCAGGAAGAAGATATCGTATTGACACAGTGCTTAAGGCCAAAGATTTTCTTTCTACAGTGCTGAAATTTGAAATAGAAATAATAGAAAAAGAATTCAAGAGACTCAAATGGGTGTGGAAGCTGAGGTGATTCCAGTGATGTTACCATCAGAGGAACAACCACAAGAACAAAGACTGACGAGGGGAGCCCTTAAGCGTAAAGAAAAGGAGCAACAAACTCAAAGTAAAGTTCAGGTCTCTGCTACAGAAGCGGTGGAGGAGCACGGCCAAGATACGGGAGGACGAGCTACAGTTGATTGCCCAAAGGCTTCAGCAGCCGAGTAATGGCAAATAAAATCTTGACTTGGAATGTCAATGGTTTGAACTCAGCTCAGAAGAGAAGAAAAATATTTCATTATTTGAAACAATTTGAAAATGATGTTATTTGCTTACAAGAAACACATATTAAATTATCAGATCAAAAGTACCTAATAAACTCAAAGTTAGGTAAACATTTTGTTGCTTCAGCTTTGGAGAAAAAACATGGCATAGTGGTTTATTTGAGAAAAGATATACCAGCCAAGTTAATAGAGGCAGATATTTATGGAAGATATATTGCTATTGAACTTACAATAGAAACAAAAGGACTCTCTTGCTTGGTATATATGCACCCAATCAGCAACAAGAAAAATTTTATAGAATGTTATATGATAAGTTGATCTATGGGATTATAAATCGTGTATTATATTGGGAGATTGGAATGGAGTAATAGATACACGAAAGGACAAGAGAATTTCTTCCAAGAAGATACCTGCACATGCAAAGCTGCCTAAATCCTTTTTTGATATGATAGAAGATTTTGAGTTAAGAGATGTATGGAGACTGCGGAATTTGGAGGAAAGAGACTATACTTTTTCTCTGATAGGCATCAATCCTTCTCACGTATTGATTTTATTTTAATTTCTAATGATTTGCTTTTTAGGGTGAAGAAAACTAAGATATTTCCAAGATGTTTGTCTGATCATAGTCCTGTTTGGATGGAATTGCAATATGGAAAAGAGGGTAGAAGAACTTGGAGATTAAATGAAAATTTGTTTAGATATCAGGATAATGTAAATCAATGTAAAAAGCAGATGAAAGAATTTTTTGATTATAATTTGAATAATGAAACATCGATAGAAATGGTTTGGGACTGCAGTAAAGCTTTTATGAGAGGTGTATTAATATATCTTAATAATAGACAGAGAAATAAGCAACAAAGACAGCGTAGGTATTTAGAAGAGGAAATTTATAAGAAACAACAATTATTAATACATAACCCACATGATCAAAAACTTAAAGATGCAATAAAGTTACTACAGAATCAATTTAATATGATAATGGCTGATCAGGTGGCAACAAATATACAATATGCCAAACATAATACTTTTTGTAATGCAAATAGACCTGGTAGGTGGTTAGCATACACTTTAAGGAAAAGACAAAACAACGTACTATAGAAAAATAGAATACAAAGGTAAAGAGATATCAACAGGATAAAATTAAAAAGCTTTTTAGAATATTATACAAATTTATATCTTAAAGATAATATATTGAATAGGGATATTGATAATTATTTGAAGGAATATAAGGTTAAAAATTTAACTTTAGAACAAACGGATGAATTGAATCGGCCTATAACCTCGGAAGAAATTATTTTGGTAATTAAACAATTAAAAATGGGGAAAACTCCTGGTACGGATGGTCTTACAGTTAGTTATTATAGGAATTTACAGGATGAGATGTTAGGTCCACTTAAGGAATTATTTAATCAGATACAACTAGGAGGGGGAATTCCCCCCTCATGGAGAACCTCTTTTATTTCATTGATACCAAAAGAGGAACAGGATTGTTCTAAACCTGGGAATTATAGGCCAATCTCACTTTTAAATAATGATTATAAGTATTTTGTTAAAATAATAGCTAATAGATTAATGTTGATTCTGCAGCGAAGAATTCATAATGATCAATCTGGATTTATAAAAGGGAGACAGATGAGGAATAATGTTAGGCAGATTGTTAATTTACTGGAGTACTTAGAAAAGAAAAATTTTATTCCAGCAGCATTTATTTTTCTCGATGCAGAGAAAGCTTTTGATCGATTGCATTGGGATTTTTTATTTAAATTAATAGAAAAGATGCAATTTGGAGATGGTTTTTTAAGAATAATTAGGGCAATTTATGGAGAGCAAACAGCACAGATTATAATCAATGGTAGCTTAACAGAACCTTTTAAGATTGCGAAAGGAACAAGACAGGGATGTCCTTTATCACCATTATTGTTTATTTTAACTCTAGAACCATTATTGGATAAAATACGAGAAGTAAAGGAGATAGAGGAATTAGAGTTAGACAGTATGAATATAAGTTAAGAGCTTTTGCAGATGATTTGGTGATTACTTTAACAAACCCTATAAATTCTAGTAAATCTTTGTTGGAAATAATTGATCAATATGGGAATGTCTCAGGGTTTAAGGTAAATCAGAAAAGACAAAAGTGATAATAAAAATATGGCCAGACAACAGAAAGAAAAACTAGAGGAAGTAACAGGATTTGAAATTGTAAAGAAGGTTAAGTACTTAGGGGTTTATATTACGTCATCAAATGTGAAATTGTATAAGAATAACTATGAGGTTTTATGGCAAAAAGTTCAGAAGGAGTTGATTGTTTGGAAAAATTGCAATTATCTTTGCTGGGGAGAATTGCTGCTATTAAAATGAATGTTTTACCTAGATTTTTATTCCTCTTTCAGATGATACCAATAATTAAGAAAGATAAGAATCTTGAGGAATGGCAGAAGGGAATTAACAAATTTATATGGGAAGGTAAAAAAGCTAGGGTTAAAATGAAAATAATTCAAGATTCTCGGAAAGGGAGGTTATAAGATGCCTAATTTTAAATTATATTATGAAGCAGCTGCTCTCTCTGCAATAAGTGATTGGTTTAATTTAACAGAGGATAGAATTTTGAATATAGAAGGTTATGATTTGTTATATGGATGGCATGCATATTTAATTTATGACAAAAAAGTGGATAAGGCCTTTAAAAATCATGTGCTAAGAAATGCACTTCTGCGTGTTTGGAAAAATACTCTTATAAACTAAATTATAAGGTTCCTATATGGGCATGTCCTAGACATACAGTAGAAAATATAAACATAGAACAGAATCAGGAAATGATTACATATAAAGATCTTTTGTATACTGAAAGAGGTAATTTGCAGTTAAAATCTCTGCAAGTATTAAGAGAGGAAGGGAAAAATTATACTTGGTTTCAATATGAGCAATTACGTGCTAGATGGAAGGGAGATCAGAAAATTGGTATAGAGCAGAACGAGGGAAATTTGGTAAAGCAAATTAGAAATCAGTCTCAGGAGCATATAAAGAGATTGTATAATGTGTTACTTGAAATAGATTCTGAAAGGGACTTGGTAAAGGACTGTATGATAAAGTGGGCACAAAATTTTCAGGAGCCAATATTATTGGAAACGTGGGAAAAATTTGGGTTAGAAATGTTAAATTCACGCAGGCACAGAATCTGAGGAAAATTTTTATAAAATGTTTTATAGATGGCATCTAGATCCTAAAAAATTATCGTGTATGTATCCAGAAATGCAAGCAAAATGTTGGAGATGTAATTGTGATGACGCTACATATTTTCACATTTGGTGGACTTGTAAGGACATAAAGGCCTTTTGGATAAAAATTTGGTGGATTTTACAAAATGTTCTGAAAAAGAAGATAAAGTTCCTGCCGCAATTTTTCTTGTTGGGAATTATTACGGATTGTACAGTAATTGAGACTAAATTGATTTTAAATCTAATAACTGCAGCAAGATTACTAATAGGACAATATTGGAAGAAAAAAGAAGTACCAACAATACAAGAATGGATATTGAAAGTTGCCAATTTGGCTGAGATGGCGAAGATATCAGCCTTTTTGAAAGACAATACGCAAGAAAGATACTTAAAGGAATGGAAAAAATGGATTGACTATATTCAACGTAGATATCAGACTAAGAGTTATCAGACTGTTTTTGAATGATTATGATGTATTATGTTTGATTGCTTTGGGGGGAAGTTAGGAATTGATGATTGTAGGGGTATAATTAAGTTGGGACGAAAAATTTTTAGCATATGTTTGTTTTACTTTTAACTATACCTTGTGCTTGTTCCGGGAAGTCGGGGGAGGGGTTGCCAAGGGAGGGGGAGGAGGGGGAAAGGGGAAAAATTTTGTAAAACTTTTTGAATAAAAAAAAAAAAAAAAAAACTACAGTGCCTTTCATTTCCTCATGAAAGGACCTAATGATGGAGCATACCACATCTGCTTTTGCCTTTGAGCCCCAATCCAGGAGCCTTCTCAGGCAGTCGCTTTTGTGACAAACTATTTTTGTGTTGAATTTATATTTATAAAATTTGTTTCTTTGGTGGTAAATATAAATTCAACAATAGAAAAGATTATGAACAGTTAGGGAATAAAGCTAAAGAATTAGGAGCACAAGTAGTGTTTTCATCTATATTTCCAACAAAAGGCCAACATCCAATGAGGGAGCAAAGGATTTTAGAATCTAATCACTGACTTAAAAACTGGTGTCATCAACAGAACTTGGCTTCCAAGACTATGGTTTACATTATCTACATGAAGGGCTACTGGCAAGGGATGGGCTACACCTTACAAGAACTAGAACAAATATATACAGAAAATGACTGGCTCAAAGAGGAAGGGGTCAAGTTATTTTCCAAGGCACCTGAAGGCCAGACAAGGAATAATGGATGGAAACTGATCAAGGAGAAATTTAACCTAGAAATAAGGAGAAATTTTCTGACAGTGAGAACAATCAACCAATGGAACAGTTTGCTTTCAGAAGTTGTGTGAGCTTCATCACTGGACTGCCATTTGTCAGAAATGCTGTAGGGTCTCCTGCTTGGGCAGGGGATTGGATTAGATGACCTATAAGGTCCCTTACAACTCTGTTAATCTGTAATCTTATCAAAAGGGCTTTAAACTAAAATTGAGGTAGGAGGGACCCCCAATCTTCATGATCTTTAGAACCTAATTCCAAAAACCACTACATAACTAATCACATAAGGAGGTATGGAATAAAGAGAAAGTAGGAATTAAAAAATAATAATGAAGTAGAGAGTGTAAATGGGAAATCCCAGTTACAAAAGTAGGAGAAATAAGAAATTTACTCAAGACCCATAAAGACTCAAATATCTATACACTAACACTCAAAGCTAAAGGAACAAACAGGGTGAACTTAGTACATGAAGGCAGATATGATATAGTTGCCATTACTGAAACTTGGCCAGGGGCGGGGGGGATAAAACCAGGGGTGAAATCTAAACTTTTTCCCTACCGATTCTGTGGGCGTGATTTAATTGGTGGGCATGGCTTGGTGGTCAGATGACTGGGTGGGCATGGCCAATAACAATAAATAATAAAAATAATAAAAAACAATAAAAAACAATAAGAGGTACCAAAAACCAACTTTCACACTTCACACACACACAACACAACACAACACAGCTGACTCACACACCGTGTAAAAGAAGCTGCACTTCACACGTCATACAGCCACAAAAAGCTCAAAAACCAACTTTCACACTTTACACACACACAACACAACTGACACACACACACACACACACACACATACAAAATGCCACATACAGCTTTCTGAGATTTAGTGTGTTTGTGTAGTTAGAGTGAAACACTACAGAAACACACCAAATCTCAGAAAGCTGCACAAATATTTTATTTTATTTTATTATTTTATTTTATTTTATTATTTTATTTTATTTTATTTTATTTTATTTTATTTTATTTTATTTTGGACTTCAGTTCCCAGAGTTCCCCAGCCAGCAAAGCCAGCCAGCATTAGTTGATCACTGAGGAAATAGATTAGCTAAGCAATTGATTCTATCTGGCTGAAAGTGAAACTGGGGCTTTCGGGCTGGGAAAAAAGCCATGCGTTCATCAGTAATCAGGTAAGTGCCTTAGAATCTCTACTCTTACTTGTAGAAAACATGTATTCTACAAGTAAGAGTACAAGTAAGGTTCTGCTGATGAGGAACTCAGGTGAGATCGCCATAGGAGACTTTAAATTTTTTTTTAAGTTTAAAGGCTCTGCCGATCTCAGCTGAGGGGTGTGATCCTCAAAGGCTTTTTTTTTACTTTTAAAGGTATGTTTCGGCTGAAGAAAAACCGGCTTTTAAAAGTTAAAAAAAAAATCCTTTGCTGATGGTGCGGCTCAGCAGAGGCGGGGGGGCGAGGCCAGGGATTTTTGCTACCGGTCCTCTGAACCAGCAGCGTGAGCCGGTATGAACCGGGAGAATTTCACCCCTCGATAAAACTCATGACGTTGCTATAGACCTATACTACAAGTCATCCAACCAAGCAGAAGAAATAGATGAACTCTTTGCTAACCAATTAACAAATGTATGTAGGAAACATACCACAGTAGTAATGGGAGACTTTAAGTACCCTGATAGGTACTTAAGTACCCTGGGAGACAAACTCTGCATCAAGTGGGAGATCATACAGATTCCTAACCAACTTATAGACTTATAACCTAACACATATAGACTTATAGACCTAACACATATAGACTTCACAGAAGATAATGTTGAAAAAGCCCTTCGCAACCTGAAACCATCATTATCTATTGGACCAGATGGACTATGTGCATACTTTTTAAAAAAACTTTCAATTAATATAGCTGAACCCCTAAGCATAATCTTCAATAAAGCCTTCAAAACTAGTTCCCTTCCAAAACTCTGATCTCTAGCCATAATCATCCCTATCTTCAAAAAAGGTGATCCAAGCCTTGTTGAAAATTACAGACCTATCTCTCTATGTTGTGTCTCATGCAAAGTAATGGAATCCACCATAAACCAATCCATTACACTCCATCTCGAAACAAACAACCTTCTCTCTAATAAACAATTTGGTTTCAGAAAAAAATTATCTTGTAACCTACAACTCCTCCACTGCAAAAACATATGGACTACCAACCTTGATCAAGGAAAAACAATAGATGCAATCTACATAGGCTTCTGCAAAGCTTTTGATTCAGTAGTACATGATAAACTACTCCTCAAACTAAAATCCTATGGCATTTCGGGACCTCTTCACAATTGGATAAATGCCTTCCTGTCAAACAGACAACAAGTGGTCAAAATTGGCAACGCTATATCTAATCCTGTTCCTGTCAAAAGTGGCGTTCCCCAAGGTAGTGTTCTTGGACCAACACTCTTCATACTATACATAAATGATCTTTGTGACCTCATCTCAAGGTATTGTGTTCTCTTTGCTGATGTTGTCAAACTATTTAATACCACTAATACTTCTACCCTTCAAGAAGACCTCGACTTAATTTCCGATTGGTCTAAAACTTGGCAACTCCAAATCTCAACCAGCAAATGCTCAGTCTTACATATTGGAAAAAAGAACCCTAACATCGAGTACAAAATTATTTATTTATTATTTAATCAAATTTTTATACCGCCCTATCTCCCGAAGGACTCAGGGCGGTTTAACTTAATGGACATTACCTAACTGATGACCCCCACCCTGTCAAAGATCTTGGAGTTCTCATATCAAATGACCTTAATGCCAAAGCCCACTGCAACTACATAGCAAAAAAGGCCCTAAGAGTTGTAAACCTAATTTTACGCAGCTTCTTTTCTAAAAACTCTACACTACTAACTAGAGCATACAAAACATTTGCCAGACCTATTCTTGAATACAGCTCATCCGTCTGGAACCCATACCACATCTCTGACATAAATACAATAGAACGAGTCCAGAAATATTTTACTAGAAGAGTTCTTCACAACAAAGTACC
Source organism: Ahaetulla prasina (assembly GCF_028640845.1). NCBI lineage: Eukaryota > Metazoa > Chordata > Lepidosauria > Squamata > Colubridae > Ahaetulla > Ahaetulla prasina. The sequence goes on along the minus strand of NC_080543.1, from coordinate 85,395,577 downwards.
TTATACCAACAGACTTGAAATCCTGGGATTAGAAAACTTACAACTCCGTCGACTTCGACATGACCTGTGTTTAACACACAAAATCATCTATTGCAATATCCTTCCTATAAAAGACTACTTCAGCTTCAATCGCAATATTACAAGAGCAAAAAATAGATTCAAGCTAAATGTCAACCGCTTCAAACTTGATTGCCGAAAATACGACTTCTGTAACAGAGTTGTTAATGCTTGGAACTTATTACCTGACTGCATAGTCTCTACTCAAAATCCCAAAATCTTCAACCAAAAACTGTCTACTGTTGACTTCACCCCATTCCTAAAAGAACTATAAGGGGCATGCATAAGAGCACAATAGTGCCTACTGTTCCTGTCCTATTGTTCCCTTCATTATATCAATTTAATATAGTTGATGCATATTTTTTTTACTTATATATATATATATATATTTTCTTCAAGATATGTTGTTTTATCTATGACAATTGTTTGTGTATACTGTTGTGACAAAAATAAATAAATAAATAAATAAATACAACTTAGCTGACAACTTTGTCACCTAAAATGTAGAGGAGGGAAGTAGAGGAAAAGCTATACTGGACCTAATTCTAACTAATAAGGAAGAAGTGATAAAGGGAGTTGAAGTTGCTGGAACCTTGAAGAAGAGTGACCACGTTATATTGGAATTCAATATAATACAAACACATACAATAGAATATAATCCAACCAATGTCTTAAACTTTAAAAGAGCTGCTTTTAACACACTCAGAGAAAGCCTAAGAAAAATTCCATGGATGAAAATCCTAAAGGGAAAAACAACTCAATAAGCATGGGAAATTCTGAAAAATATGATAATAAAAGCCGAGGTCAATACAATACCACTGAAAAAGAAAAACAAGAAATCCAAGAAGGAACCAGCATAGTTGCACAAAGATCTCACTGATAAACTGAAAGACAAAAAAGATAAGTACAAAAAAATAGAAAAAGGGACACATAACTAAGGCAGAATATCAGCAGATAGTATGAATCTGCAGCCAGTAAAGCAAAGGTTCAAAATGAATGAAGACTTGCAACAAAAGTCAAAGATAATAAAAAAGTTTCTTTCAACATCTAAATAACAAGAAAAAGGTCAAGGAAATGGTCCACTAAAGAGAGAAGATGACATGGAAGTAATAGGCAATAGAGAGAAAGCAGAGCTGTTTAAAGCATTCTCTGCATCAGTTTTCACACAAAAAGAAACTCAACTATAAAAGTCAAACTAGAAATAAAAATTAAAATAAGTAAGAAAATGGAAAAGAGCTGATATGGTTCCCATCTTCAAAAAAGGAAGAAAAAAAAAAAAACCAGACCCAGGAAACTACAGACCAATCTGACTAACATGGGAAAATACTGGGGCTGGGGGGAGGACCAGATATGTGAATATCTAGAAACAAAGTTATAACTAGTAGCCAGCACGGGTTTGTCAAAAACAGATCATGCCAAACCAATCTTATTTCATTCTTTGACAAAGTGACTAAATTAGTAGAACAGTGAAATGCTGTGGACATAGTACACTTCAGCATAGTATACTTCAGCAAGGCATTCGATAAAGTATAGCATAATCTACTTGGTAAGCTAGAAAAATGTGGGATAGACAGTATCACCATCAGATGAATTTGTAACTGGCCAACAATCCATACTCAATGAGTAGTCTTTACTGGTAGGGCTACATGGAGGGAAGTAAGCAGTAGGATACCACAAGTTTCTGTCTTAGACTCAGTACTCTTCAGTATCTTCATAAATGACTTAGATGAGGGAATAAAAGGGCAATGAATCAAATTTGCAGATGACATTAAGCTGGCAGGAATAGACAAGACTCCAGAAAACAAGCTCAGGATCTAAAAAGATCTTGATAGACTTCAACAATGGGCCGTATCCAACAAAATGAAATTTAATGTGGAAAAAAGCAAGTTTTTGTACCTAGGCAGGAAAAACCAAAAAGTACAAGTACAGATTAGGTGAGACCTGGCTCAAAAACAATAACTGTGAAAGGGACCTTGGAGTCCTAGTGGATGATCACTTAAACATGAATCAGTAGTGTGTGGCAACAGCCAAAAAATCTAATACAATCCTTGGTTGTATAAACAGAGGCATAGAATCAAAATCACATGAAATATTAGTACCACTTTATAAAGTCTTAGTAAGGCCACACTTGGAATACTGCATCCAGTTTTGGTCACCACATTACAAAAATGATATTGAGGCTTTGGAAAAAGTACAAAGAAGAGCAACTAAGATTGTTAAGGGCCTGGAGACAAAAACATATGTAGAACAGTTGCAGGAATTGGGTATGGCCAATCTAGAAAAAAGAAGGACTAGGGATAACACGATAGCAGTATTCCAGTATTTGAGGGGCTGTCACAAAGAAGAGGGAGTCAACTTATTTTCCAAAACACCAGAGGGCAAGACAAGAAACAATGGATGGAACCTAATTAAGGAGAGAAGCAACCTGGAATTAAGGAGAAACTTCCTAACAGTGAGGACAATTAACCAGTGGAACAGCTTGCCTTCAGAACTTATAGGTGCTTCATCACTGGAGATTTAAAAAAAAAAAGACTGGACAGCCAACTGTCTGAAATAGTATAGGGTCTCTTGCTTGAGCAGGGGGTTGGAGTAGAAGATCTCCAAGATCCCTTCTAGCTCTATTCTGATTCTGAACCCTCTCTAACTTGGCATTAGCCTTCTTTATTTTTTAAAAAAAATTGTTTATTTATTTATTTATTTATTTGTCACAACAGTATATATAAGCATAAGCATGAAATAACTATATTAATTGGATATAATGAAAGAGAACATTAGGACAGGAACGGTAGGCACGCTTGTGCTCTTATGCACACCCCTTACAGACCTCTTAGGAATGGGGTGAAGTCAATAGTAGACAGTTTTTGGTTAAAGCTTTGGGGACTTTGGGAAGAGACCACAGAGTCTGGTAGTGCATTCCAAGTATTAACAACTCTGTTTCTGAAGTCATATTTTCTGCAATCAAGATTGGAGCGGTTAACATTAAGCTTAAATCTATTGTGTGCTCGTATATTGTTGCAATTGAAGCTGAAGTAGTCTTCAACAGGAAGGACATTGTAATAGAAGATTCTATGAGTTAAACTCAGGTCATGTCGAGGCGGTGGAATTCTAAATTTTCTAAACCCAGGATTTCAAGTCTGGTGGCATAAGGTATTTTGTTGTAATCAGAGAAGTGGAGAACTTTTCTTGTAAAATATTTCTGGACACGTTCAATTGTATTAATGTCTGAAATAAGGTATGGGTTTCAGACAGGTGAGCTGTATTCAAGAATTGGTCTAGCAAATGTTTTATATGCTCTGGTTAGTAGTGTAGTGTTTCTGGAGAAGAAGCTATGCAAGATTAAGTTTACAACTCTTAAAGCCTTTGTTGCGATGTAGTTGCAGTGGGCTTTGGCACTTAGATCGTTTGATATGAAAACTCCAAGGTCTTTGATGGAGTGTGGGTCATCTACAAGGTCATGTCCATCAAGCTTGTATTTAGTGTGCTGATTCTTTTTTCCAATGTGTAAGACAGAACATTTGTTGGTTGAGATTTGGAGTTGCCAAGTTTTTGACCATTCTGACACAAAGTCAAGGTCTTTTTGAAGGGTAGCTGTATTGTTGGTAGTGTTAAATAATTTGACATCATCAGCAAATGGAAATGGGATGTCCAGAACTCATCAATCCCATCACTCATGTCATTAATCAACATGTTGACTAATATTGACTTCAAGACAGATTCCTGTAGTTATTGCTTTCCAGTTTGACATAGTATACTACATCTGACTCTATACATGTAATTAGCCAGCCAGTTATGGAGCCACCAACACTGGTATCATCCACCCCATACTTTAATAACTTAACAATTAGCATATCAGATGGAGCCTTATGAAAGCTTTGCTGAAATTGGCAAATATCCCTGCATTTCCCTTGTCCACTGAAGCAGTTACCCAGTCAAATAAGAAGACAAGATGGATCTCACTTGAAATCTTTCTGATAAAACCCTGTTAACTCTTTGCAATCATTGCATTGTCTTCAAGACAGTTAGAAACGGACTACTCTATTGCCTGCTTTAATACATTTCCAGGAATCAGTTTTATGCTTATTAGTTGGTAATTATTGGGATCTTCTCCTTTTTTCTTCCTTGAAGAAGGGAACTCTGTTCTTGTTTGGTTTATTTTAATTTATTCTTCCAAAAAGGAATGAACAGGAAACAAGTGAAAGAATAAAAGAAATTTTGCAGAGCATTGAGCACTAAGGATATTAACATTAATACACCCATATTCCTGCCATTATTCATTGGCACTTCTAGGGCAGTTGGGAAATCAAAAAATATCTTGAAAGAAGGCAGTGGCAACCTATTCCTGTACTGTTGCTACCAGGAGATGAGCTGACATAAAAGAGTAAAATCCCTCTCTCACACTTTCTCTCTTTGTGTATAAATAGACCTGAAAAACTATACCCATATCCATACTTGCATTTCGTGGTGCTGTTCCAAAAACAGAAGACAATAGCTCTTTCTTTTTGAAAACTCTGATACTGAAACCAAAGCAAATGTGCTAGGATTAATCCATGCTAGGAATAATTGCTTTCTGAGCTTCAATATGCATTCTCAGTTCTGATCTTATTAAGCAACAGAAAAACACTACTTATCTAGGGCTGAGAATTATATCCTGCCCAGCCTTCAAAGCAGTGGCCTGAAGAAAACATATTGATAAAAGCTTAGTATGTTGAACAGGTATAAGTACTGGAAAATATTATTAAAATAATACTTCTTTGTCTACTAAAGGTTATTTCAATATCTTCAAATTCTATCTTCCCACTTTTCACCTACTAGAATGAAGTTTTACATCATCTTTGACAAGTTCACTAGCAGTTGTTCTGACTTCTCCCTCTCTTATTACTGTTTGCAAGTGGGTAGTCAGTGACAGCAAGGTGAAAAGAATGCCCTTGCCAGGAAGTTCTCAACATTAGCAATTGTTTCCTACAAAGGTTTTGGGTTTAGTAGGTTTCTGCCAAAGATTCTGGCCCTAATATGCTGCTATGACCTTACTTCATATCCTCTCTTGTTGAAAATATGGTTTTAATTACTGTCAATAATTCTGCACAGTGACAAAGCTGTGGTCTTCCAGATGTTGCTCACTTGCAATTCAAATAAACATGAGCAATAGTTGTTGATGCTGGGATAAGGGGCGTGCATAAGAGCACAAGCGTGCCTACCGTTCCTGTCCTAGTTTCCTTTCGTTATATCCAATTAATATAATTATTACATACTCATACTTTTATATATGCTTATATATTGTATAATTATTTCATGCTTATGCTTATATATATTGTGTGACAAAATAAATAAATAAAAATAAATAAATAAAAACTGAAGTCTACCAAGAACCCTTTCCTTCACACACACAGAGCTTTAGTTAAATGGATGTGGAAATGTCCTTAAAACTTGAATCTATTGCCATATTGTTGTAATATAGTATTCAGTAATACATTTTTCCTCAATGGAACATAAGTTGGAGAAATATTAATTGCTATAAAATTAAACTTGGGAACTTTCCCCAGATGAAGGAAAATTGCTTATGGTAAATTACTATAGATTAGATATGTTCAGCAAATATTCTACTCTCCAGACCTGATGATAAATAGCTTATAGCCTCATAATTGCAAATGTGCTTTTCCTCATGAAATATGTGATCTTATCTAGTAGTAAAATAAATGATACTTAGCAGAAGACAATGATTTGCTGAGGGTGAGGGTGGGAAGTTTGGTAACTAACTGATGCAAATACTGAATCTCTAGTATTTGTTATCTGTAGGAGCAGCAGGTTGCAATAAACTTATTAAGCAGTGCAAATGATGCAGAGGAAAATGATAGAGCTCGCCTCCAGTTGCTAAATTTCATGGTGACTGCCCTTCCCCAATTAGCTAAATAACTATTTGAATCTATAGGAAGCAATGAAAAAATATAGGATAGATGCTAACTCTCAGGACAATCATGAAATGCTGGTCTGGTAACAGCATTTTGAATCTTGAACTGCTTGCAAGTCCCAAGACACAGCATAATAGCTCTTCATAGTTTATATTGTTTAGAACGGGTGTCAAACTCACGGCGTCATGGTGGCATCATGTGACATATCAGGACTTTCCCCCCTTTGCTAAACTGGGCAGGGTGTAGCCAGCGCATGACGCATCTGGCCCTTGGGCTGCAATTTGATACCCCTGTTTTAGAGCAATACCTGGTGTGTCCTCTCTTTCCTTGCAAGTGACAGGGAGGTGGATTGGTGTGTGTTGTGTGATATTTAATTGTATTTACTTTTGTATTATTTTTAACTGTTAGTTTCCCATGCATTTCAGAATGGGCAGCCATATAAATTGAACTAAATAAACACATTTTACATTGCTCACATTGCCTTCAAATTATCCTTAGCCCAGTGTGTGCTGCTGCTGATCTGCAATGTTTTCTACCATTACTGATAATTCTGCTTCAATTAATTACCATCAGGTAATCAGGTTACATTTAAACCCTTTTGAAACCTGAAATCGGGCAGGCCCTGAAGCTGAATGTATGGGATGACATTTCTTTTACATGTAATTAAATCAGTGGTTATGTTACATTGTCCTCCAGTGCCCTTTTAACATGAAATATATGGATGTATAACTTTTGAGTAGCTGAGTTATACCAGTGGGTAAAGATGAGATTATTTTCTTCCCTTATATCTCATCCCTATATTTATTTAATGAGTTGATTCCTCTCCTAAGGCTTCTCCTACTTTATCCAGTTTTAAAAGCCCTAATATTAATTTTAATTTACTTTCTCAATAGTGCCCTTAGCTAAGAACTGGTTTGGGGTTCACAGAAATGTCCAGAAGAAATCATCAGAAAATGAATAACAAGTAATACCACTAATATTATTAATCAACAACAGATAACTGTATGGATATGTCAGGAGGTTGGGCATGTTCTTTAGCATCTGTTCTTTTGCTTCAGTTGGTGGGAAATTACTGGGAAAAAGGTTGTTGCTGACATGGAAATCTGCAGTGAATACACATTGGTGCACTTTAAGCAATACATCATGATTGAATTTTTGACTACTGAAGGATAACCTCCAATTGAAATTCATCACAGAATGCAGATTGTTTATGGTGATGACTATGTTGATGTGAGTACAATGCATGCATCACTGGGGCAAAATGTATAAAGAGGGTGAATAGAGAAAAGTGCTCCAAAACAAAGTGGATAACTTGTGACAACAACCAATGAATTTCACACAAAAAAGGTTGATGTACTGATTAAGGACAATTGACAAATGATTCAGAGGGAAATTGCTGTCGAGTTTGGTCCTTCAGTGTGTGGGTCACATTGATGTTCTTCACTAGCAAAATGTTTGTGCAAGTAGGGATGAAAACTTTGAGCTAAAATATGCTAGCAATGTTTGTCACATTCTGAGAAAGAAGGTAACAAATTGATTCATGGCATTGTGACAACTGATGAAACATGAGCTCATCATGATAACCCAGAAATAAAATGTCAGTCCATGGGATAGCATTTCAAAGCTGCCAAAACCTAGGCTTCAGGAGAAAAATTCATGGTTACTTTTTGGGAGGATACATATTGTGTTACAGGATTCACATGATTTTCCTTGAATTTGTCATCACTACTGTATCAACTCAAAGCAGCACATTGCAACATTCAAATTTTTGAAACAATGATTAAAAAGAATTCAGAAGCACAAGAAAGAAATTTTGTGCAACACTAGATTTCATACCTCATAAGCTAACCAAGAGGCAGTTATAAATTAGGTCTTATTTTACTAATCCATCAGGCAGTTTACACTTGGCCCAATGTGACTTACAACTTTTTCTAAAATTGAAGGACATTTCTTGGGTATTTTTTTTGACTCAAACGAAGTATAAGGAATGGAAACAGTTGAAATAATCTAGTTGAAGAGACAATGTTTGTTGTTCTTTCATGATGGTTTTAAGAAATTTGTCTATCAGTCGTAGAATTTTATAGTGAATAGTAATAATAATTAAGTGAAGAAGTAAATACAAATAAAACAGTTGATTACTTTTCTGTTTCCTGTTTTAAAATATTCCCATTTAAATTAAAGTTACAGAAGTGGAAGCACAGTTTTTTATTCAATCCTCATATGTGCCATGCAGATATAGTGTTCCACTGTCTGTAGTCTAGTGCTGTCCAAACATTGTCATCAATTGTTATTTTTAATGTTACAAAAGGGAAAATTACTCAATTACATTTACATTCAGATTTAGCTTACCTGTCATTTCTGCAACTTTCATTTTAACATCTCGGCACATTCAAGACCTCCAATGTGGCATCATAATAGACCTGTTTTGGATCTTGGTTTAGCAAATATAAAACCATATGAGTTTACTGAGAACTGAAATGCAGCCAGCATAAAATTAAATACAGATAGTTCTCGATCTCAAACAGTTCCTTTAGTGACCGTTCAAAATTACAACAACACTGAAAAAAGTGACTTGTGACCTTTTTCTCTCTCATGATCATTGCAGCATCTTCATGGTCATGTGATTTACATTTGAATGCTTGACAACTGGTTCATATTTATGACGGTTGCAGTGTCCTGGGGTCATGTGATCATCTTTTGCAACCTTCTGACAAGCAAAGTAAATGAGGAAGCCAGATTCACTTAACAATCATGTTACTCATTTAATAACTGCAGTGATTCACTTAAAAAATGTGGCAAGAAAAGTAAAATAGGGCAAAACTTTTAGTGAACTTTAAAATAAACAAATAGAAAACAATTGATTAAGAATATGTCATCTCAGGACAGTGATATATTGACTAAAAAGTTGGATTTTTAAGGTCAAGGAAAAGATGAAATATTTGGGGGTTGGCTTATATCATATTGAGTTTAGAAGATGATCAGTTTATCAATGTAGCTGATTTAAAAACTGCAAAGGAGGTCTGGCTGAAATTAAGAAGTATTAATGTTTGTGTGTCAGCATGCAATATTGTACAATTATCAAGAAAATTATACAGAGCAATCAGGAGAATCTGTGGAACAGCATTTTATACAAATGCAAACTTTATTTGTGGAGTTAGAACAGCATGGGATGCAGTTTCCTGAGTCTCAGAAGGTGCTACTAGTGTTGAACAGTCTGGATGAAACTTGGGACATTGTTTCTGCAGTGTTTGAGAGCAAATCAGAGCAGGAGTTATGTTTGGAGGCTTTAAAGGCTTGTTTGATTGCTGAGGAGCAGAACCACCATTATAGAAAAAGCCACGAGGAAAAATTCCTGAGGTTGGGGCCCAAGGAGCAGAGAGAGAAGAATGGAAAATTCCATAGACTGGCTGTCTTATGGAAGGAGCCCAGCAAAGGACAAGATGTTTGCAAAGAGATAATTAGCAGCAATGGGTAAGCTTTGTAGAAAAAAGGTATAAACAACAGGTAAGTCAGCTGCAAACTGATAGAGGTTCAGAATTCATGTCAGCATGTTTTCAACAATGGTTGCAACAGGTATAAAACACAGATGCACAAATCCATATACAGCAGCTGAGAATGGTGTTGTTGAGAGACGAAATGGTTTTGTATAAACCATGAAGGACTCACTGCTGGAGGATTCTGGTCTGAGCAGGTCATATTGGGGTGAAGCCCTATTGACTGCTAACTATTTAATTAATAGGCTGTGGAGTTAATCTATTGATGATACTCCATATGCAGTGCTATATGGGAGTAAGCCATCTCTGGCACATTTAAGAGTTTTTGGAAGTAATGCGTGGGTGCATATTCCAAAAGCAGTTAGATGAAAGGGACAACCAAAGGCTAGAAAGCTCAGGTTTATGGGCTATGAGCCAGGCTCAAAAAGCTATCATTTTAGCGATGGGAGCAAAAAAATAGTGATTTCCAGGTCATCTAGTTTTGCAGAGCAAAATTGGAACAGAATTGATGCAAATTTTTGGAATCCTTCACTTACTGATGGTGATCCACTTAGTGACAGTAACTCACTTAGTGATGGTGTCAGCGTTCAGGGAGGAGAAGCTGAACAAGATATGAAGCAAGAGAGGGTTGAAACACAGAAGCAGTCTGTGCCACACAGGTCAGAGCGATGGAACAAGGGGATTCCATCTGCCAGTAAAGTTAAAGTGTGTAATGTATGGTATGAGCCAAGGAACTATAAAGAAGTATTGGTGTTACCTAAAATTGAACAAATAAAGTGGAAAGAAGCCATTGGTAAAGAAATGAAATCCATGGGTGAACATAAGGTGTTCACATCTATGATTTTGCCACAGGGTAGCAAAGTTGTAGGATGCAAGTGGGTATATGAGAAGAAAGTACTGCCCAACAGTGAGATACAATATAAAGCAAGGTTAGTGGCACAAGGTTTTTCACAGATGAAAAATATGCACTATGATGAGATATTTGCGGCAACTGTAAAGAGTAAAAGCATAAGACTGGCACTAGCATTGGCAGTGGCACATAGCTATAAAATTTGGCATTTTGACATAATCACTGCTTGTTAGCTTTCCATCTCAGCTCAGTTATTGACCTCCTGTTCGCAGTATTGAACAACTGGCAATGAGGATGGGATATCTTTAATTGAGGCTACAGAATGAGTGAGTCACTGATAACAGCTGAATAGTCACAAAGAGTCTCAGAGCTGAGTCTCCTCTGAATTGACAATGAGAAGTTGTTGGATAATCGCTCTCCACAAACATATCGAGAAAACATTATTTATTTATTCATTTATTTATTCATTTATTCATTCATTCATTTATTTATTTGATTTTTATACCACCCTTCTCCCAAAGGACTCAGGGCGGTTTACAGCCAACATAAAACAAATTTATAAATAGAATTAAAAACATTTTAAAAATCTTATTCAATTTGGCTAACCTCATTTAAAACTATAATAAAGAAATGATAAAAAACCCCAATTAAAAACCGTAGTGTATCAGGCCAGCCCTGTGCAGTGAAACAGAAAGGTCTTGAGTTCACAGTGGAAGGTCCGGAGGTTGGGGAGTAATCATAACCCCAGAAGAAGCTCATTCCAGAGGGTAGGTGCTCGCACAGAAAAGGCTCTCTCCCTGGGGGTTGCCAGCTGACATTGTTTGGCTGACGGCACCATGAGGAGACCCTCTCTGTGTGAGCGCACAGGTCGGTGGGAGGCTATCGGTGGCAGCAGGCGGTCCTGTAAATAACCCAGTCCTATGCCATGGAGTGCTAAGGTGGTAACCAACACCTTGAATTGCACCTGGAAGACCACCGGCAACCAGTGCAGCTTGCGCAGGAGAGGTGTTATGTGGGAGCCATGAGTAGCTCCCTCTATTACCTGCGCAGCCACATTCTGGACCAGTTGGAGCCTCCAGGTGCTCTTCAAGGGGAGCCCCATGTAGAGAGCGTTACAGTAGTCCAGGCGGGAAATGACGAGGGCATGAGTGACCGTGCATAAAATACCTGATAAAAAGCTCCCCTGGCGACGGCCATCATATGTTCTTCTAACGACAGCCGTGCATCCAGGAGAACGCCCAAGTTGCGAACCCTCTCCATAGGGGCCAATGACTCGGCTCCAACAGTCAGCGATGGAAGTAGCTGGCTGTACCGGGATGCCGGCATCCACAGCCACTCAGTCTCGGAGGGATTGAGTCGAAGCCTGTTACTCCCCATCCAGACCCGCACGGCCTCCAGACACCGGGACATCACTTCAACGGCCTCGTTGGGGTGGTCAGGGGTGGAAATGTACAGCTGAGTATCATCAGCGTACTGGTGATATTGCACCCCAAAACCATGGATGATCTCACCCAGCGGCTTCATATAGATGTTGAACAGGAGAGGCGAGAGAACCGACCCCTGCGGCACCCCACATGAGAGGCACCTCGCGGCCGATCTCTGCCCCCCTGCCAACACCGTCTGCGTCGGGTCAGAGAGATAGGAGGAGAACCACCGAAAAACGGTGCCCCCCACTCCCAATCTCTCCAGCCGTCACAGCAGGATACCATGGTATCAAAAGCCGCTGAAAGATCTAATAGGACCAGGACAGAAGAACAACCCCTGTCCCAAGCCCTCCAGAGATCATCCACCAACGCGACCAAGGCCGTCTCCGTGCTGTACCCAGGTCAGAAACCGGACTGGAACAGGTCTAGATAGACAGTTTCATCCAGGTACCAGGGAAGCTGTCGTGCCATCACACTCTCGACAACCTTCACCACAAAACGAAGGTTGGAGACAGGACGATAGATCGATAAAATAGCTGGATCCAGGGAAGGCTTCTTGAGAAGAGGCCTCACCACCGCCTCTTTCAAGGCGGACAGGAAGACACCCTCCATCAAAGAAGCATTAACAATTCCCTGTAGCCAGCCTCGTGTAACCTCCTGTGTGGCCAGTACCAACCAGGAGGGACACAGGTCCAACAAACATGTGGTCGTATTCAGTCTCCCCAGTATCCTGTCCATGTCCTCGGGAGCCACAGAATGAAACTCATCCCAGATAACCTCACCAAGAACGGCCTCCATCATCCCACCTGAATCTACCCAATCGGAGTCCAGCCCATCCCGAATCTGAGCGATTTTATCATGCAGATATTGTCCAAAATCCTCAGCACGACCCTGCAAGGGGTCATCCCGAGCTCCCTGATGAAGTAGGGAGCGGGTCACCCTAAACAGGGCAGCTGGGCAATTATCTGCCGATGCAATAAGAGTAGAAAAATACTCATGTTTTGCCACTCTTATCACCACTAGATAGGTCTGAATATGAGACCTAACTAGTGTTCAATCAGATTCAGAACAGCTGGCCCTCCAATCACTCTCTAGGCATCTTTTCCGGCATTTCATCTCTCTCAGCTCCTCAGAATACCAAGGAGCTGGTCAAGATCAGCCCTGGGTCAGAGGCCGCAAAAGCACGACTCGGTCCAGAGCCCCCGTCACCACCCTTTCCCAGGCGGCAACTAGTTCTTCCGCCGAGCCGTGAGCTAGGTCCTCAGGAAATGGCCCAAGCTCCGTCAGAAACCTCTCCGGGTCCATCAGGTGCCTGGGACGGAACCAACGAATCGATTCCATCTCCCTGCGGTGTGGGTTTGCAGTTCTGAGTTGAGTCGAAGGAGCAAATGATCTGACCATGACAGGGGATCAATGACTAAATCCCCTAATTCTAGATCATTCAGCCATTGTCCAGAGACAAAAATCAGATCCAGTGTGTTTCCCCCATTGTGAGTGGGACCATTAAATAACTGGGTCAGGTCCAGGGCTGTCATGGAAGCCATGAACTCCCGAGCTGCTGCCGATGACTCACCGACTGACGGCAAGTTGAAATCCCCCATAACCATAAGTCTGGGGGTCTCAACTGCCATCCCGGCTATCACCTCCAGCAGCTCGGCCAGGGCTGCTGCCATGCACCAATGAGCCAGGTACGTGATCAGCACGCCCACCTGCAACCCCTGACCCCACTTCACAAAGAGAGACTCACATCCGGCTATCTGCAGGACAGTGACCTCCCTCGGTTCCAAACCTTCATTAATAATAACCACCCCCCCCACCCCTACCTTGGGCCCTCAGCTGATGAAATGCATGGAAGCCTGGTGGGCACATCTCAACAAGGGGGACCTCCCACTTTGTGCCCAACCAGGTCTCCGAAATACCCATCAGGTCCGCACCCCCCTCCTGTATAAGATCACAAATGAGGGGGGCTTTATTTAACACGGACCTGGCATTGCACAACATCAGCTGAAGGTCCAGGCTCTGAGGTTTCCAGCTACACGGGGTACGGGAAAAGTCCAAGGGACCGGAGTGCGCGATTGCTCGCAAACAGCGAGCACGCATTCCCCAAACATGATGTGGTCCCCCACTTCCGCCATATCTGCCCCTCCCAATTACTGTGCCGATGGAATAACCCTCATGGGGTCGAGCCCCAGCTTCCTCCTCAACCCCTGAACCTATAGCCTCTGTGCCACAAACTCTCTCAGGGCCCAGCCATATCCCCGATGGGTTTCCCCCATAACTCATTTTAACCCTCCCTCCCCTTAAAAACCCATTAAAAGATGATATTTAAAAATTCCTGAGTCTCTTCTTTGTCGCATGCCACCTCTCAGGATTCCAAAATCTGTCATCGAGGTAGGCCCTCGATAAAGTGGAGGGCCACTGCTGCGAGAGGGGGGAATCTCGCAGATCAAGAAGTTCCGCTGGAGAGTATTTCATAATTCTGGTAAAAATTAGATAAGGATGGCCAATTTCAGTACTTTTGTGGCTTTTAATCAGTCTGCCGAAACATGGGATTCATATGTAGCCCAATTCAAATGTTTTTTATTGACAAATCACTTTGGAGAACTCTCTGACAGCCGTAAAAAAGCATATTTTTAAGCTTTTGTGCTAACGATGTGTTCAAGACGGCTTGAGCTTTAGTGGTGCCCCAATCTATAATGGCCATACAATGGGATGTTTTATTGGCCAAGCTAAAAAGTCATTATGTGCCTATGCCTTCCCGCATTGCACGCAGACACACATTCCACCGAAGGAATCAGGCTGAGGGAGAGAGTATTAATCAATTTATGGCAGCTCTGAGGGCAGCCACTCTATACTGTGAATTTAGAGACCACGACGATGTCCTTTTGGACAGATTTGTCTGCGGAGTGCAAGACCTCTGCCTGCAGCACCACCTCTTGGCTAAACATGACCTCACCCTTCAGGCAATGTTGGATGAAGCCCGCACTGTTGAAATGTCAGAGCATTCAACAGCTGTCATCCAGAAGACAAATAGTCCACCTGTTGCCAGAAAACCACTCATGGTGCATCACAAGGATTCTGTGGGACTGACAAGGATGAGGATAGTGACATCCATTGCTCCATGAACAGAAAGAGTCCCCGGGTGAGAAGACATTTACTCATGATACCTGCATAGGCTGTGGGGCTAATCACCCCTGTTCAGCCTGCAAATTCAGAAACACTATCTGTCTGTGCTGTGGCAGAAAGGGTCATATAGCAAAGGTCTGCCAGGAAGCTCAGCCAACACCAGAAGCCGGCAGACCAGAAATTCCCAAAGAGACAGCATAAGAACTATCTAAACAAAATGAGGACTGTTACGCTGTTAGAAGCTAAGCAGAATCATCTGTGGGTCAGGTTACCTCACCACCTAGAAAGAAGATTTTCCTAACTGTTAAGTTGGAGGGCTCGCCCTGTAACATGGAGATCGATTCCGGATCTTCTGCCTCTTTAGTATCTTGGAGCACCATTAAAAGATTAATGCTCAAGATTGCTAAAAATTGGCTAAAACCAAGCTACCTCAAGTTTAGGGATTATCAGGGCAAGATCATACCTATTCTTGGTAGTCGCAAATTTAAAGTAGAACACAAAAGTTTTTCTGGCAGACTTAAATTGACAGTTGTTCAAGGCCTGATAGGATTAGATTGGTTTGTACCTTTGGGGCTGGGTTTGACGGGGGATTAGGAAAATACAATGGCACTCCTATATCTTTTAACTTAGATCTCTTAGTGGCCCCAAAATGTTTCAAACCAAGAAGGGAACCATTTGCCCTCAGAAGTAAAGTAGATGCCGAACTCGATAAACTGATTGAACAAGGAGTTCTTGACCCCATAGACCATGCTAAATGGGAAACTCCCATCGTGACCCCAATTAAGTCAGATGGCTCATGTTCTGTCCCCTCCCTTCCTTCCCAAAACAATACACCAGCCGAGGTGGTCTGCCAGCAATTTATTTACACTTGGCTGGGTTCCTTCTGGGAACAAAAATTCTGGCAACGTTCCTTCACGTGCCAGCCAAGTCCTTATTCCTTAGCAGCGTGCCGACAGATCGTTGCCAGGGCTACCAGGAGTCTGCAGGATGATCTAAAGTTCTCACAAGTAATCTCAGCCTTCAGTCCAAAGCAGTCCAAGAGCCAGTAGTCTGTAAGTAACTTTGTCTGAACTAGGGCCTACGGAGCACTCTCCCTGCTTTTATTCCCTGTTGGGTGTGGCTTCCTGACTCAGCACTCCCTGGGTCTGCCCTACCCCTTCTCTCGGTGTCACTGTTTCGCATCTAGCCAAGATTGATCCTCAGCAGCTGGTTCTTGAGGTGCTGCCAGGGAGGAGGAGGGTTTGGGGGAAAGAGGCCTTGTCAGCTCCTCCTCCTGGCCTGCAGCTGGAATCTGAGACGGTGCCAGGGAGGAGGAAGATCTGGGGGGGGAAGGAGGCCTTGCCAGCTCCTCCTCCTCACTCTTCAAGTCATCCGGCTCCAGGAGGCCCGGCCCGGGGGCCGGAGCCACAACAGCTCGATAAGAATTTGTGCAGATTATAGGGGCACAATTAACCATGCATTACAAAAACAACAACAACAACAACTATCCAGTTCTGGTTATGCAACATTTACTGCACTCCTTAGGAGAAGGAAAAATCTTTGCAAAGCCTAGCACAGGCTTATCAACAGCTTCCTGTGAATGATGCCACTGCGGGAGCTAGTCACCCACAGGGGGGCATTCAGGTGCCGCCATTTCCAATTTGGAGTCAGTGTGGTATATATAACAACAGAGTTGGAAGGGACCTTGGAGGCCTTCTAGTCCAACCCCCTGCCCAGGCAGGAAACCCTACACCATTTCAGTCAGATGGTTATCCAACATTTTCTTAAAAATTTCCAGTGTTGGAGCATTCACAGCTTCTGCAGGTACCTGGGATCTTTCAAAGCCTTATGGAAAGGCTATTGCAAGGAATACCGGGCATTGTCCCTTATTTCGACAACATCCTGGTAACTCCCATTAATTGTGACAATCTTTTATGTCACCTCAAAATAGTGCTTAAGCGATTTCAAGATGTAGGATTAAAACTAAAAAAAAAGTGCTGTTTTGCAGTTCCCAAGGTCAAATTCCTAGGTTACCTTGTGGATGCCACTGGGCTGCACCCTACAAGGGATAAAATAAGAGCAATCCAAGACACCCCCCACTCCAACCCACAAAACAGAATTACAAGCCTTTTTGTGGTTGCTAAATTTTTACAGCATATTTTTACCCCATAAAGCATCTGTAGCTGAGCTGCTACACCAACTTTTAGATAACAAAGCCCTTTGGGTATGGGGCCCCAAGGAAGCAAAATTATTTAAAGCTGTCAAAAGTCTTCTAATGTCAGATAGTGTTCTTGTGCAGTACGATGAGAAACTGCCCTTAGTCTTAGCATGTAACACCTCTCCCTATAGGGTAGGGGCCATCCTTTGCCACTCCCTCCCTAATGGCTCCGAAGCACCCATAGCGTATTTTTCTAGGACCCTTTCTCCACCAGAACACAATTATAGCCAACTTGATAAAGAGGCTTTGGCTATGGTTGCAGGCATTAAAAGATTTCATGAGCATCTCTATGGGCGACACCTCACTTTAATCATGGATCACAAGCCACTTCTAGGACTTCTGGTCAGTAACTGACAAATGCCCAAGTATTGTCCCCTAGAAAGTCCCGCTCGACTGTTTTTCTTGCTGCCTACAACTATTCCCTGTTGTACCACCTGGGGAAACAAATCGCACATGCCAATGCATTAAGCCACTGCCCGCTACCAACAAGGTAGACAATCCAGCCCCTGCGGGCTCGGTGCTCCTGATCAATGATTTCCAGGTTCTTCTTGCAGCCGCTGACATCGTGAAACATATGGTGAAAGACCGAATCTTAATGCAAATACTGGACTGGGTGCTCAGGGGTTGGCCGCAAGGAACAGTAAATGCAGACTTTCAACCATTCAAACTCAGGCAACCTGAATTATCAACCCAGCAGGGTTGCCTACTTTGGGGCAGCCGAGTGGTCATTCCTGCCCCCTTACAATGGACAATTCTCACTGCTTTGCATGAAGGGCATCCAGGGATAGTGAGAATGAAAGGGTTGGCCCATAGTTACATGTGGTGGCCCAAGTTAGATCTCACTGTCACTAACTGGGTGTCCAAATGCCAGCTGTTTCAGGAATCAAGACCAGCTCTGCCTAAAGTCCTGGTGGGGGACTGGGAAACCTCATGAGGTCCTTGGTCTAGACTGCATTTAGAACTAGCTGGGTCATTACAGGGAAAAAACTTATTAATCATAGCAGACACCTTTTCAAAGTGGTTAGAGGTATCTACAGCATCTGAAGGCACTTTGGGGAGTATTTGCCACCCATGAGTTGGCCGATTTGTTGGTTTCAGATAATGGGCCACAGTTTACTTCAGCCACATTTGAGTGTTTCCTGGCAAGCCAAGGAATACGCCACGCTTTAACGGTGTACCCATTTCACCCTTCGAGTAATAGTATGGCTGAGAGATCAGTGCGCTTGACCAAGGAAGCCCTAGGGAGAATGACCACTGGGGACTGGCAATCTAGAATTTCACAGTAGCTATTAATTCAGCACACCACTCTGTGCCCTACCATTAACTGAAGCCCTGCTGAGCTCTTAATGTGCAGGCAACTGAGAACTACTCTGGATAGACTTCATCTGAATTATGTCCCAGACAAACTAATAGACGCTAGGGGAAGAATCAGAGAATTTGATATGGGGGCACCAGTCTATGCAAGGAACTATGCCAGGAGTCCATTATGGGTACCCGGCAAAGTTACAGGGATAATAGGGCCGTATTCATATGAGGTGGAGTTAGAGGAAGGTAGAGTTTGGAGGCATCACATTGACCAGTTACGAGGTCGAGTGAGGCCTACTGGTACACTACCAGTTGACCAGGACCTGCCCAGAGACACCAGACAGGTGACACTACTGAAAGAAATATAGTGCCCAAGTCAACAATGAGCTACGAGGAAGACTCACCCGTGGATGATCATCTCTCTTCTCAGGGCCCGGATCTGACCTCAGCATCAACGCTGCCCACAAACAACGCAGGAGAGGAGAAGGTCCATCCTGCTGCTCCAGCTGATGTAGTCCTAAGGAGATCCGGGCGAATCCGGCGCCAACCAGAATATTTAAGAGACTACACATGTGTACCTCTAGGTGGGATGGAGTATTATGTTCATAGTTTTCACTCCAGTCCGCTGCCTAGGGGGGCGCTATGCTATTCACTGATTGGTTGTTCGTCTGATAATAGGTATAAATAGCTGGCTGATACGAACTCAGCTGTTGCTGACAGCTGAGCGGGAATTTGAGTTAGCTGCCACTCCGGCAACCTTGGTAGCATTTAATGTTAGAATAAAGGTTCTGTTAGCTTTCCGTCTCTACTCAGTTATTGACCCCCTGTTCACAGTATTGAACAATTATGTTCTTAGTCAAAAAAGAAAAATTGAACAGTTGTTGGAGAGATATAACATGAAAGATTGTAATACAGCTCCAACACCCATGAGCACAGATTTTCATAACAATTTGGTTAAGAACGAAAGTGAAGTCTGTGATAAAGAGATATATCAATCAGCAATAGGGAGCCTGTTATATCTGTCATAGTGGTCCAGACCAGACATAGCTTGTGCAGTAAGCATTTTGATTCATTTTATTTCTGCACTAATGCAGTTGCATTGGATGCGTATAAAAAGGATTCTCAGGTATTTGAAGGGAACTGTGAACTTGGGTCTTCAAATACAGGTCTCTGAAGAATTAAAATTGAAATGCTATGTTGATAGTGATTTTGCAAATGATGTAAAAACCAGAAAGTCCAATTCTGGGATTGTGGTATTGTTTGGAGGTGCTTTAATTGGTTGGAAGTCCAGGAAGCAAACAACTGTTGCCATTTCAACTGTGGAGGCAGAATTTATTGCTTTGTCTGAACTCTGTTCAGAGATAATCTGGTATATACAGTCATTACAGAATTTAAATGTAAAGGTAGATGAAGCTGTAATTGTGTATGAAGATAATGCTGCCTGCATTAAAATGACAACAGGTGACAGAGAAAAGAATAGAAGCAAGCATGTGGACATTAAATATTGTAATGTCAAGGAAGCCATAAAATGTAAATTGATTAGCTTGCTTCACGGTTCTTCAGAGAACAATTTGGCAGACATAATGACCAAGCCATTGGGTGGAGTGCACCATCGGAGGAATATTAAGTTAATTGGATTTATGTCTATTCTGGTTATGAAGGGAGGAGTGTCAGAGTATATTCATCAACTGGAATTGGACATAGTAACAAAGTCAGCCAATTGGAAGCTGAGACAGACTAGAGCCAGGGCGTGTCTTAGTCGGAGCTTCTGATTCCTTGCAGAGCTAAAATGTGTGTTTAGTCTCTCTGCAGTTCTCTCTGTGTGAACATGTCTGCTGATCTGAGCTGAAGAATCAACTGTTGGTATTGTAAATATACTTTATGTGTTATTATGAATATAAAGAAGTTAATGAATCAGTTATCTGTGTGTGCTTCTGGATCTGATTTTTGCAAGAAACTCTGAAAGTTTTACTGCCAAATATGCATACCTGAGAGTGCAAACAGGAAATGTTTGTTGCCTAGATTATGGGTTGTAAATTTTTGATAGCTTCTTGTCAGCAGTGATAAACTGCAGATTTTTTCATACCATTATTTAATGATGGAGTTATTGCAGGTGACTTGATAATAAGCAAAGCTTCAGAGGTATTAATATATCTATTAATATTGCCCAAATAGTGTGTCCATAGTAGATGGTGAGAAAAAATATCTGGGCTTCTAACTGTTTACTGTTTCTATGGCTTGTTTCATCTTTTACAAATGACAGATGGAGTTCTGAAAACAATTGCAACATAGAGGACAAGAATTATTCCATATGAATACAGTTGAAGTGCCTTTTGTATATGAATGCTCTCCAGTAGATAAACAGCAAGAAGGAAGATATCTGCTTAGGAAAAAGATTTAAGGACAGGTTTTTAAAAGTATATCTAATTCAACAAGTAGAAAATCCAGCTATTATTACAACCATTGAATAGTCAAAATGACAACTTGGAGCAGCTGGAAATATATCTCTCCTATATTTTGTACAATCACTTCTACAGCATTAACAGCCTTGTTTTGAATCCAGCATTTTCTCTTTCCTGATCATGGGATTCTCTTTGCTCCCATGCACAGAAGAGATAGGGTATTGGGACCTGGAGACAGAAGTAACTAACCTGGGACTCTGACAAATAGTGTCATTCCAGTACCTAGCAGATGTAGGTGAGGATGCTTGGGTATACAAAGAGCAAAGGGGCCGGGATAGCTCAAGCTGTTAAGAAGCCTGTTATTAGAACACAGTAGCCTGCAATTACTGCAGGTTCAAGCCCGGCCCAAGGTTGACTCAGCCTTCCATCTATAAGGTAGGTAAAATGAGGACCCAGATTGTTGGGGGCGCAATAAGTTGACTTTGTAAAAAATATTCAAATAGAATGAGACTATTGCCTTATACACTGTAAGCCGCCCTGAGTCTTTGGAGAAGGGCGGGATATAAATGTAAACAAACAAAAAAAAAACCTTGCCCTGAAAATCTCAAGAAGTTAGCAAAACTTTTGTTATGTTTTTACTTTGCTGATCCTAACATTTATCAATAGCAGCAACTGTGGATGCAGACCTCCCAGATAGAATAAGCTAACACCTAGCTTTTGCTTGTGAGTATTTGTATAACAGAATAATAAGATAAGAAAGTTGGAAGGGTCCTTCAAGGTCTTCTAGTCCAACCCCCTGCTCTAACAGGAAACCCTATACCATTTCAGAAAATCTGTTGTCCCATCTCTTGTTAAAATCCTCTAGCATTGAAGCACAACTTTTGGAGACAAGTCATTCCACTGATTAATTGTTCTCACTATCAGGGAATTTTTCCTTAGTTCTAGGTTGGTCTTCTCCTTGATTAGTTTCCATCCATTGCTTGTTGTCCTGTCTTCAGGTGCTTTGGAAATAGGTTGACCTATTCTTCTCTGTGGCAGGCCCTTAGCTTTGCTTTGAGAATGTCAGAAATGAGCATGAGAGTTGCTCTGTTCCATTTGCACTTATTTTTAATTTAAAAAGCAGAAGTAAAGTGGAATGGTAGAAATCATCTTCATGGATTAGTAAGGAGGGAATTTGCTTTCTGGAAATATCTGTCCACTTGGCAATAATATAAATAGTACACTCACAACATTCAAATTATACATAAAACCTTAAATAAATTTCCTGCTTTTTGGATTACAGATAACCAAGCAACTGCATTTGGAACCGGAAACTTGGTTAAGTGAAGTGTTCATGAAATGAAACATGATTTTATGATTTTGCTTCAGCTTTCCTCTGCTTTGCAGACCTGTGAAAATAAAAAATGTGAGGATTGGTCTTAAACTTACTTTTTCTTCACTGTCATAACTATGAACAGTTGCTAAATGAGAAAGTCACTAAACAAGGACTACCTGTACAAAGGGAGCATCTGTCACTTTGTACTTATTGATATAATAAAGGTTGTTGGTACATTAGACTGGGAGTCTGTGAGTTGCCTAGTTGTGGCCTTCAAGAATAAAAATAATGACTAAAGAAACTGGAAATTAGGTGAATCAACTGGAAAATTTCCTTCCAGAAAATATTGGTTACAGTAGTAATATGAATATAAGACAGACAGATAAGAAATTTGATTATGGATATGACTCAAAGGAACCTGGGTTAAATATGTTACAGTAACTAAGAGCTTTCCACTAGATGAGCCTCACAAGGCATTACCAGTTGGTCACGTGACCAACCACCACCAGATGACCCTCACATGGTGTGACCAGTCAGTCATGTGACCAAATGATCACATAAAACCTATTGTTATGATTCAGGCTCCTGGACTTGGCCTCCTGGAGGAGGATGAATCAGAGAGTGAGGAGGAGGAGCTGGCAAGGCCTGCTTCCCTGGGCCCTCTTCCTCCCTGGCACCGTCCCAGGAGGAGGAGGAGGGGCTGGCAAGGCCTGATTCCCCCGGGCCTTCTTCCGATTTGGCAACGCCCGAAGACCAATCTTGGCTCGATGCGAGACTGCAAAGATGTGATTGGCGTGCACAGCAGAGGAAAAGGTGGGGCAGGCCCAGGGAATGCTGAGTCACGGAGCGACACCCATAGGGGATAAAAGCAGGAGGAGGAGCTTTGTGGCTCTTTGTGTTGGACAAAGCTGCGAATTTTGCGGGCAATCTGTTTCATGGATGGAAGAATCTCTTTGTGAGTGACTTTTGCTTTATCTGTAATTTCCTGGTTACCTCGGTAACAGACTGTTTCAGAGATTTTGGCAGGTGTGTGGGGAAACGTGGCCAGAACATTTCTGTGCCAAAAGGAATCCCGCCAAGTGTAAATCAACTGTTGGCAGAAGGCCTTTGACTGACTTTTTCTTGGGAGTGTTGGGGGGGGAAACAGAACACCTATAAAAACATAAGAGAACTGAAATAAGACACTTCAACCGATGTTCTGCTGATGATGTCACTTAGCCTGATGATGAAACATTCAGAAATTAAACAACAAGCTTGGAAAACAAACCAACAACAAGATCTTTCCTTTCAGTTTTCCCTTGGATGTCCACTTCCTGAGATGTAGATTCATATAACCCTATTGCAATTCTTGAGATTGCTTAATAGAAAAAGAAGTGGAAATGTTTACATGAGTAGTTATTTAAATGGTTAATTGTTCCCTTATCCTGGCAATACAGCTGAGGTTTGTTCTAATAGGTGAGCTTAATGTTCTTCAATCTGAATTAAAGTTAATACTTTGTATATTGGTGTTTTTCTTTTAAAGGATGAAAAGGTAGTAATTTTAGACTTCATTTTTGCTCAATTGTATTTTTTATCATACAGTTCAAGAAGCATGCTAAACTCAGTCCATTGTCACATTGAATTACTCTCAGCTCCACACACTTTTTACCACATTTTGCTATTGCTCCTTCATATTACTATTTTTATTTTTTGTTATTATTAAAAATAATATTAAAATATTTTTAAAAAGATTGAATGGTTAATGCAACTAATATTTGATGCTTTTAAAAATATTTATATTTATCTGACCTCTAAAAGAAAACATGAATCTGAATTCCTAAGGTTAGTTACTAACATAGCCTCACCAATCTCTGAGAACTGTTGTGAGGAGAAATTGTATTGTTTACTGTGTTGTGCATGCTTCAAAAATAAATACAAAGAAATGTTCCAGGATCTCATTTAACAGCAGAACTGGTTTGCTGTTCATTAAGGCAGCCTGACTATTCTTCCATATGAACCTGAAGAAAAGCTTTCATTTTTTTTGGACAGTTGACTTAGTGTTTGTAAATGGATTTTTCACAGAAGCGGCATCTTTTTTCTATGCTTGTATTAAAAAGCTGAAAATGGCTTCTACTTAATAAACAGCAAGGAAATGCTGTGCTCATCGAAAATGGGAAACAGTTCTTCTGAAACATTTTTGAGATGCGCAGCCCTATTTACAAGAAAGAGAAGGAGCATGCATAATTCAATTGAAAAAGTAATTTGATTCAATAATGTCATATTATAAAAGATATCTTTTGGAGCAGCTGATGTTTCACTATTTCTCTTACATTCTTCCCAATTGGTATATATACTTCTGCTTTATTCTCTACTTCTAGGTGAACTGAATTTTTAATTCAAATCTAGACATACTCAAAAGTTTGGAAGCTACATGTAGTGTATGGACTGTGAGTTTCCTGACATAATGAAAAGGGTTCAGTGATATTTTTTAAAAGACATTTCTTCCATTCCTAACTAAGGATTTTTAGAATGATTGGACCAACCCCATAATCCCCAATAGACAATTTTAATTCAATAGACATATTTCTTGGTGCTTATGGGACTTAAAAGTGCTCTTAGAAGACTGGAAGTGCTCCAAGATAGGCTTTCGAATGTCCTTTGATGACACAAGATACTTCAAGCAGCTCAAAATAAAGAATGAATTTTAAAATAGAAGCCACAGCTTTTTACACATCATCCTGAAAGTAAGTCCCATTGAACACGCCATGTCTTAAATCATATTAAATATTCATCCATTAAACATGGTTTTAAAGGAAGAAATACTTTTTTCTGTAATTTGCTTTCTCAAACAAAATGCAATATGTTGGCAATAGCACAGTATTTGACTATACCTTTAAAAAATATTGCCCATGAAACTCTGCATTTGGATGAGCAAAACAATCTTCTTGTAACTCTTGTAATCCCCACTCTTGGGGATTTACACCTGCCAACTAGGCTTACAATTGTTTATGATTTCTTGCCTGCCACTAAAACATGGCAATGCCCCAAAGATTTTCACTAAAATGTTTCTCCTCACCCCCTCCAGTTAAGATTTATTCCAGTCTGGGATTGAATTGGAAAGGTATAAAGAAAAGACCCAGAGTCACTTTCACATCTTCCGTTCTGGCAATAGAAGGAAGTATGATTCCTAAAACATTGCAGATGCAATGGAAATAGAGCATATAAGTCATCCTGTTCTGATATGCTGAAGATACATAAGCCATCTCTGTGCCAAATGAATAATATAAAGTATTTCCTGATTAGTGAAGATAGTTTTCTTCAACACTACAGAAAGTTCAACCAATAAGCATATTCCGGATTCCATAGTTGTAAAGTCTGCAATTCAGTGCCCTAAGCTTCTTTCTTTAAAATTCAATATTCTATTCCCCACTTTTTCCATAAAATTGAAGAAACGTAGATAGGAGACATGACAGTAGCTTAGTTCCACAACACATTGAAACTGTTTTAAAAATGAAAGTGAAAGTATCTGTTAGTGTTACTGCTTGCTTAAAAGTGCTGCTGGGGAGAAGGCTTCCTGGTTTAGAAAGCCAACTGATTTTACAGCAAGAAAGGAATATAGTATTGCCAAATTATTTTATTGTGATTTGGGGGAGTTGGAAAGTCTAGAAACATGAAATACAAATACAATATATAAATACAGTATATATAAATAAATAAAATGTTGCATTGCTTTGACATTTCATTTTCTCTGGGTCCTAACTTGTATAATAATAGCCCTGATAAATAATAAAAATAAAATCACCTCCAAACAAAACCCAATATCTGACAGCTTACATGAAAGTCCAGTCTTCTTGGCATATTAAGAAAATAGTTTTCCAATGCCCTCTTCCACACTTTTTTTTTTAAAAAAATGTTCCAGTCTATATAATCCTGAAATCCAAGATATCCCAAATTGATTAATTCCCTCCAAGGAGAGAGATGCTTAGAAAAATTGTGGTTTCAGATAATCAGCCTATGAACCCTCATACCACATGAAGAGGATTACCTCTTTAAAAAAAACTTTAAAAAGCAGCATATTCACAAAAAGATATTTAAACAAAAATTCTTTAAAACTTTTGTCAGCAATGGCTGCTAGATTAGACAGACAGACAGATAGATGACAGAGATAATTTTCATTAAAGACTTTTTAAATGGAAGATAAAAATTAATACAAACTGATACAAAGTAAGAAAGAGGAAAAATCAAAGACATGCAAGAAAAGGGAAAAAAGTAAAAGTAAAAACTGTGAAGAAAAATATACAAAGAAGTACAGTAGTTTTCAATCTTCTTCACAGCAGTTATAAGTACAAATTTACCTTATTCTACTCAGTTACAAAGTAATTCTCCTCTTTCTATATCTTGTCTAATCATAAAAGCCATGAATCATATGTTCATTTTTTTATGTTTTATGCAAAACATGGGCTTTTCCAGTCAGCAGTTAATGTAGATCTTTTCTTTTCTCTGGTCAAAGTTAACCATCTCAGCAAGTTCTATCATCTTCACTAACAATTGAATCTTTCTATCTTAGAGCATACAATAATCTTACTGCAGTCATCATGTACAAAAACAAAATTCCATGAATTTTGTCCATCAGTCCCAAAGCTCTGATCTCAACTCTATATTAATCTTTAAAATCCTCTGAATCAGTGTATGTATCATATGATACATTTTTTGGACTATAAGATGCACCGGGGTATAAGAGACACCAATATTTTGAAGAGGTAAGTAAGAAAAAAAGGTTTTTGGCCTCCCTGGCCCCCAGGAGCATTCTGCAGACCTCCCAAAGCCTCTGCGCACCCCACTTTTGTGAAAAATTGGCCCATTTTTTGCCCGTTTTTTGCAAAAAGAGGAGCATTTTTGCCCTCATTGGCCCCCAGGAGCACTCTGCAGACCTCCCAAACCCTCTGTGTGCCCCATTTTTCACCAATTTTTGCAAAAAATGGGGCAGTCAGAGGGTTTGGGAGGCCTGCAGAGGGGTCAGAGTTTGGGGTGGGCAAAATGCCCTGTTTTTGAAAACAGACAAAAACCAAGCCCGTTTTTCACAAAAACGGGGGCATTTTTGCCTTCTCCCACCCCCAGGATCACTCTGCAGGCCTCTCAAACCCTCTGCGCACCCTGTTTTTGCAAAAAATGGGCCCATGGCTTTGGGAGGCCAAAAATGACTTTATTCAATGTATAAGATGCATGAACATTTCTACCCTCTTTTAGGGAGGGAAAAGTGCATCTTATACACTGAAAAATATGTTAATTAAATCCAGAATTTTCAAACTTTTTTACATGTCTACAAAACATTCTCATTTTTAAGATAGTATTCATTCAGAAGATTAAAGTTTTGGAATCTCTTGTGAGTTTAATGACAAATTTCAACAGGAAATTGTGCACAGTCTTTATTTTATTTATTAAATTTATACACCACCCATCACACTGTCAAATGACTCAAAGCAACAAGCTAGAAACTACAATATAAAATGTTAAAATAACAAATATTACAATTGAAATTAACAAAGATAGCTAAGGAAGAAGCAATATAGATATGGAGGTAGAATCTTCTCTTAATCCACTAGCCACCTTGACATTGAGTGGCAAATTCTGGAAAGTGAAGATCTAACAAATCAGGACTTTTTTAGTTGAGATAGATTGGATTATGTCATTTGGCTACATCTCTGTTGTTCCTTGGTTTTGCTCATATTGTCTATTGGTCAGTGTGATTGATTAGGGAAAATTATGATTTAGTACAGAAAGAACATTTCAAAAGGAAAATTACAACTTCTCGCTATTTAAGTGCACATTCCTTCTTGATATTTCTAACCTTGAAATTTATTCTTATTTTTGTTCTTCAAGTATATTCTCTGTTAAAGAGATAGAAATCTAATTTCTTTTATATTATTATGACAGTATACACAGCAAACGAGATAACTATGCTGGATTTTGTCTCACTAATCACTAGTCGAACACTTCCCAAGCGTTTAGGACTGCGTGATGTATCGGCAAATTATGCGAGCAGATCCCAGTAAGGTGGCCTTCTGTAGCTGACCATTGGTGATCTTGTCAACACCAATTGCTTTACTACTATTACTACTACTACTACTACTACTACTACTACTACTACTATTATTATTATTATTATTATTATTATTATTATTATTATTATTATTATTATTATTATTATTAACTTTATTCATTAAACATGAAACTCAGTCAACTAAACATTCAAAAATGCATCACAAATACCATTGACTGGTTGACTGTTAATGGATGATATGGGCTGCTGCCAGCATCCTAGGTATCAACCAAGTACCTTCTTAAGATGTATGATGTTCCAAGTAGCGCGTTTTTTTGCAGTTCCACTGGTGTTCTTGCAGGAAGCTGCAATTTGTTGATGTATCTTATAAAATTCTTGGATATGGTACCAAGTGCCCCAATGACAATGGGTATCACTGTTATATGTTTCATCCATAATCGCATAGTTTCGATGGTCAGGTTGCAATATTTCGTGATTTTTTCCAGTTCTTTTTCTTTGACTTTGTCATCTCCTGATACCGCGATGTCAATAAATTGTACGTTTCGATTTTCAACAACTGTGATATCTGGTGTGTTGTGTTCAAAATAATGATCCATCTGTATTCGAAAATCCCACAAGATCTTCACCTTCTCATTTTCTACAACTTTTTCCATTTTATGTTCCCATGACTTTTTGGATACAGGCAAGTTGTATTTTTTCCATAATGACTAGTGGATTAATTTAGCAACTTGGTCGTGTCTAGCTTTGTAATCAGTTTGTGCGATTTTGCTACATTTACATATTAAATGTGAAACAGTTTTGACTTTATTGTTGCAAAGTTGGCAGTTTGGATTGTCGGTGGATTTTTGTATCTTTGCTTTCATGGCATTAGTTTGTAGTGCTTGTTCTTGAGCAGCCAGTATTAAACCTTCCGTTTCTTTCTTGATGGTTCCCATTTTAAGCCATGCCCATGTAAAGTTGTCATCACATTTTCCTTCAATGTTTTTCAAGTGCTGTCCATGCAAAGCTTTGGTTTCCCATCTATTTCATCTGTCATCCAGCTGTTTTTCC
Organism: Ahaetulla prasina; assembly: GCF_028640845.1. Classification (NCBI taxonomy): domain Eukaryota; kingdom Metazoa; phylum Chordata; class Lepidosauria; order Squamata; family Colubridae; genus Ahaetulla; species Ahaetulla prasina. Next base: position 85,366,411 of record NC_080543.1, on the reverse strand, counting down.
TTATATTCTGCCTTTGTTTCTGTTGTTTTTATAATGTTCTCTCGGTAATGCAGCAATTTTTCTGTACTTTGGTTCACATAATCATTCAAGCTTCATTTTTCTTTTTCTACAGTTTGATGGATTTTCATTAGTCCTCTGCCCCCTATTTTTCTTGGCAGGTACAACCTGTCAATGTCACTTCGTGGATGTAAAGCGTGGTACATATTCAAAAGTTTGCACATTTTCCAGTCCAAGTTTTCCAGTTCAGCCAAAGTCCAGTTGATAATTCCAGCTGAGTAGCATATCACTGGAACTGCCCATGTATTAATGGCTTTAATTATGTTTCCAGCATTCAGCTTTGATTTTAATATTTAATGGAGCCTCCTGATGTATTCCTTTTGCATTGACTCTTTGACTTTTCCATTCAAGATGTTATCTGCTTCCAATATGCTTAGGTATTTGTAACCACCATCCTTTGCTAATGCTTTTACTATGTTTCCATTTCCCAGTTCTAGTCTTTCTATTTTTTCCATTTTTTCCTTGCTGCATGGATAATATAGCACATTTTTCACGTCCAACGTTCATTTTGATGTTGCTGCTGAACAGTTGAACTGTGTTGAGTATTGATTTAAGTTCAGTGGGGCTTTTCACACACATTTTTAAGTTATCCATGTATAGTAGATGGTTTATCTTGCCATGTTGGCTTGAGATTTGGTATCCCAGGTTTGTGTTTCGTAGGATTATTGTCAGTGGAATTAATGTGATGTTGAACAGTAGTAGTGAAAGTAAGTCCCCCTGGAAGATTCCTTGTCTGATGTTGACTTCATCAATGTTCCCCCCATTTGCTGTTAGAACTGTTTTCCATTTTTGCATATTTGCTTTCAAAAATGTACAAATATTTTTGCTGATTCCAACGTTTTCCAGACAGGTGTAAATCCAGCTGTGTGGTAATGAGTCAAATGCTTTCTTGTAATCAATCCATGCCATATTTAAATTTGTTTTTCTTTGTTATGTATTTTTAGTACCATTTTGTCAATGAGCAGCTTTCATTTCTCTTGATTTTTTATAATTTCCTTTTTGTTCTACTGGATACAAACTGTTTTCCATCAGATGACTGAATACTGAATTTGCCAGTATTCTTGTAAAAAGTTTGAATGTTGTTGGCAGACAAGTAATTGGGTGTTAGTTGCTTGGTTCTGTGCCCTTTTCTGGATCTTTCATTATCAAGTATGTTTAACCAGCTGTTAAACATTCTTTGCTTGTTGCATTTTGAAGCATTTGATCAAATTCAGAGGCCATGAGATTATGGAGGCTGGTCAGGTGTTTTAGCCAGTATCCATGCAGTTCGTCCAGGCCAGGCGCACTCCAGTTCTTGACCTTCTTTGCTTGTTTTGCAACCATGTCAGTTGTTATTACAATATTTTCCATTTTGTTTCGTGTTGTTTGTTGTTGAATATCTTTGATCTAGGAGGCAATTTTGTTGTGTTCCACTAGGTTTTCCCACAGTTCTTTCCAAAAGTTCAAAGTTTTTTCTTAACATGGGTGAACATTAGTTTGGGCTTGATTTTCATCAAGATACCTTGATGAAGGTATCTTTTCTTTTATGTACACTGAGAGCATATGCACCAAGACAAATTCCTTGTGTGTCCAATCACACTTGGCCAATAAAAATTCTATTCTATTCTAAAAAAAGAGAGCCCTGTAGAAGAGGTGTTGGTTTATGCTACTGCTGCTGCTGCTGATGATGATAGAGATCTAATTTCTTTCCATTAATCCTGAAATACACACTCTCTGCTTTTCTCTCAAATTACTCCTGTTTTCTAAGATAAACATAGTATAAGACATCCCATAGATATAGAAGATGATGGTAGAATACAGGTACTCCTCAACTTACAACCATTCTTTTACTGACTGTTTAAAGTTATAACACCACTGAAAAAAATGACTTACAACTGGTCCTTGCACTTATAACTGATGCAGCATCCCCACAGTCATATGATCAGTAGTAGGATGCTTGGCAACCCACATGCATTTATAACAGTTCCATTTTCCTGGGATCATGCAGTAATCATTTGCAACTTTCCTAGCTGGTTTCAGCAAGCAAAGTCAATGGGGGAAACTAGATTGTCATAATGACTGCATTATTTACTTAAGAGCTGCAATGATTTGCTTAACAACCATGGCAAAAAAAGGTCATAAAATGTAGGTGCTATTCCTAACTTATGTTTTTCAATAGAGACATGCTGTTTTAGAAGCTTACATAGAATGTTTTCATTCATCACATTTAGTTGTTTTTTTTTCTGAGCAGATTGCTATTACCAAATATGTATTTTATATTCTTTTTTCTCTTTCCCAAACTTGTAAGTCTCTTTTGCTGTTTGTTTGTTTGTTTGTTTCTGCACCTTCCTTTGCTCAGTTTCCTCTTCCAGTTCTACTTACACTTTGTAAAGAAGTTGCAAGATATTATTTCAAATTTTGGACTTTGTTTTTACAGTCCTCATTTCTCCCTTTCCCTCCCTCTCCCTCTCCTCCTCTCTCTCTCCTTCTTCCTCCCTCCCTCCCTCCCTCCCTCCCTCTCTCTCCTCTGTCACTGTGATATTATTCCCTGTCCAATTTTTATTATTAATCCTCATCCAGTAATGGATAATCCACTTATCTCAGCCTCAATAAATCCTATCGTACACATGTATCTGCTATTCTATAACAAGAATAGAGGATTTTCAAAACAGGGGATGGGACAGCAGAACTACGACTCTGTTTCTCGGAGAGAGAACATTTCTTAACTCCAGTCACGTTTGATGGAACCAGAAGCATGCGCACAAGCTGAGCCTGGAGCTGTCCAAGTGCTGAAATTTATAGTCAGTGTGTAAGATCACAGCCCTCCTTCATTCCGGCACAGGGAGTGTAGCATTTTTCCCTTTCTTTCTTTTTTGAGCACAACATTAACCATGCAGCTTTGATATTTACACTTGCTAATAAAGAAATGGGTGAAAGGCAAATAGCCTCTCTCCCATTTGACAATGCTTCAGACAAATACTGATTTGTAAACCCAAGGGAACTGTAGACAGCTCTGGAAGACAGACCAACGTGGCAGCATTATTCTCATCTCCATAATGTTAAGGTAGAGAAAAATTTGATTTTCTTTTGGGAGGGTGGGAAGGCATTCAGCATTTCCAAAAGAAGCTTTACAGAGAACTGGCAATTCCAGATGGTCTTACCTTTTGTGTTGGCTGCTTGGGAATGTTCTTGGGTTCAACCTAACCATGATTTTAAGGACTGATATTTTGGATGTTTTTTTATCTCTAATGTATGCAAACAGAGATCTTTTCTTTCTGATTATAAAGAAATTTAAATTATTACTGGATTTGGAAATTTAGAGAAGACAAGTACTTTCTGACAACCTCTTTTTATTGATGCTGGAATCGTTTCTGGAATATTTTTTTCTCACATTCAATACAGAAAACAGGAGGAATGAACCGACAGCTAGTGAGCATTTTGACAGCCTTGTTTGCAGTTTTTTTAGAAACGTATCATTTCAGGTAGGTAAATCATTCCTTGTTTGTAAGCCTCTATTAAAGATGCAGGGATTTAGAGCTGCTTCAGACTCACTATTCTTTTTGCTGAATCCGTAGTCTGAGTATATAGGTTGGTATAATTGTGCCATTGGAAATAGCTGTTGCTTGGTAACACACTTAAAAATTCCACACAACTTTAGTCTATGGAGAAGTTACTGAGGTATTCTTTCCTTTAGAGTACAATGTTTATGGGTAGCTAAAAAATTTCCTCAAATCAATGAAATTTTATTTATGTAATAATTTATAATTATCAAACAGAATAATTTCTTCTTATGTGCAACAGTGAAAATAATTTGCAGCTGCGGACATACACTCAATTATTACTATTTAATGCATGTTAATAGTTCTGCTGTATTAAAATCAAGAATATAAACTAGGGGAGGAAAAGAGTGTCCATGCGCCTCATGTGTATTTACCCTTGCTACAACAATTCTAGTCTGTGTTAATAAAATCATGGCGAACTGAAACTTTGCTGGATTAACTAAAATAATATGTTAATATGAACTCATCTGTGAGATAGCAGAGAAACAGATTTTTACTAGTGGAAAAAATCTAAGAAGAAACCACTGTCTCAATAGATGTTAATCAAGAAGCCTTTTTAAAAATCAGTTCAACATGTATATCTGATTCTATTTCCTATAGAAGGAAGCAGTGAATCTTTAAATGGAAAAATCAGTGTTTAGCCTTATTCATTTTGTCTTATTAAATGAATAATTCTGGGCAATAGGTGAATTGATAAAAATGTATATAAAGAACATTAGAATTTATAAGAATTTATAAGTATGAATCATATTATATCAATATAATATGTCACGTTATAACAGTGAGTTTTGAATGTTACTCCATATGATTATTATATACAGAATGTATTATTATATATCATATCTCTTTATAGAGCTGACTAGTAAACAAGGAAAAAAACCTTTGCTTAGGAAAGAAACGAGTTGGAAACTGTTGGTACTTTATATGCAGAAAGCTATAAAAGCATAATAATTAACACCTAACAGATTTTGCAGTAAGGGTTATTATCCATGGATGATCTTCATATTTTTTCTTTTTCTCAGAAGAAATGAACAACAAACTCATTTAATTAGTGCCTATTAATTTGTTTGATTGTTTGATGTTTTTATATGGTTTGGACACTAACATTGTAAAAGTGTTTGCTGATTGTGTGATATGTTTGGCCAGACTAATAATGTAGATCCATAATTAAAGAGGAAATGCATGACTCTGCTCTGCAAATATATTTATTTTCAAATATATTTTGAAAATAATTAAATAATTAAATGAAAAACTTATGAATTAAATATCTTAGTCTGATCTTTTTTCAATTTGATTCCAAAAAGTGTTGATGTTTTTCGCTGTTCTGTAAAGATATATTAACGTTACACTTTTCCAGTGAAAGTGATGTAACTACAATATTACTAATGATAACTAATAATTTATCTAGGACAACTTTCTGTAAAGAACATGATTCCAGATCTGCAAAATCCCCTTCACAGACACTCTCTCCTTCAGATTTCTTGGATAAATTAATGGGGCGGACATCAGGTTATGATGCACGAATAAGGCCAAATTTTAAAGGTAAACCCATTTTAGTACATACAAAATTAACTGTTTGTAAAGCACACATTGTGATAAATGAATATGAAAATTTTCAGATACTTTATTCTAGAATAGCCATTACCCACCTGGGGCCCTTAAATTAGTTTGATATTTCTGGTAGCTCCATCCATACTGACTGTTAGCCATAAAAGCTTGGTTTAACTTGGTTCTGATGGGAACTGTATTTAAAATATATGGAGAGATTCAGATGGAGAAATCTTATCAAGGATTAGGTATAGAGGAGTATTGCTTTCAAAAATAATTAGAAGTCTATATTTAATATAAGTAGAAATACCGTAGCTGAAAGAGCACAGAGATTATATAATTTTGTATTGCTTCAAATGTTAAATTTAAAAAATAGTTGACATACACAGTTTTATGCCTTTAAACACAGGCAGAGAGAATTTTGGTATCTGAAATATTTAGTTATGTAAAGTGTATTCTATACATTTGATCATGTATAAACTTGGTGTAAAAAAAAGAATAGTTCTTATGAAGACCTCAGCCAGCATGAAAATTCTTCCCGTGATTCATTACAGTTCTCCAATGATAATCCTTTTTAGAATCAGCTCTAAATGTTCAGTATTCAAACAATAAGCATGACATCAGAACTGACTACTTTTGAGTTTGGCATCACAAAGTTTTGCTGGTGTCAACAGGTGGATCATAGCGCAAATTTAAATTTGTATAGTTAAGCATCTTCCTCCAATCATGACAAATATTTATTTATTTATTTATTTTGTCAAACACAACAATATATATAAGTATAAGCATGAAATAACCACACAAAATGAATACAATCAAAGGGAACATTAGGACAAGAACGTAGGCACGCTAGTGCTCTTATGCATGCCCCTTAAATATGGTACAGGATTAGTAGTTTGGATGTATTTAAATTGAATGTATATTAATACTGATGGAGACTTTGTAAAATTAAATTGTTTGCTTATTATCAGAAATAATTAATTTTGAAATAGATTTTGGTTTTTCTTTAATGTATTCCAAAGTAGGTAAATGGTGATTGAATGTGTAGGAGATTCAATTCTGAAGGAAGGGAAGAAGACTTGGAAGATGGAACCTCTTAGTTTAAAATACACAGTTATTTTCTTGTATGTTTGTAATGTTGATTTACACTATGCTTAAATGTATCATACAAGATTCCATCTTATTGGTAAAACAGGTGATTCTTGTTCTTTGTAATTTTATACTTATAGCTACAGCTGCAGAACATAAACCATATAGTCTAATAGACAAGAGGTGATTATCAGTCTTATTTTAAAAAATCCCACTTATAAATGTATTAAACTGACACTTTATAAATCAGCTGTACATTGAAAATATTACTCACCTTTGAAAACTATTGATTAACATGCTCTGTCTTCCATTTATTCCATATTAATTCATTATAAAAATCTCCTGAGAGAGTAAATGTTTCAAAATATGGAAAGAAATATGGTTGATTATATTGAATGCTCTGCAAGCAAATTGTTTTCTAGTTAAAATGTGTGATAAAAGTTTTGGGCACACTATATTATTCCCCTTGATAGCAAATGTTAGATTGTTGCTCTGAACAAACTACTTCAATCATAATCCCATAACTCTTACATTTGGTCTTCTAGAAAAAACATATGTCACCCCCTTTGCAAACTTGTAATAAAAGTAGTAAAGTAGTAAAAACAGGTTAATTACTGCTGATTATATAGAAACCATTCAAGAGTTATAAGAAAGATAGGAAACTAGAATGCCTCTTCTAAGAAACATTCAAACAAATTCAAATGTTATACTTCTAATAATTGTTGTGCCAAATCTCTTAGAGCAGTTTACAACCTGGAAAGCAAGATTCTAACAAATTCAGTATAGACATACTTGTTACAATAATCAATGGGGATTGTTTACAGAAGATTGGAAACTAGATATGTATACCTTCAATTATCAGTGAGTATATTAACATGGGCCTTCTTAGTGTATTTGATCTTTCCAACTGAGTTTTGGTTTAATAGGTAGGATGCTAGATATTTATTTGACATTTTAAATGTTGTATCTATTTTCAGTCTGCAAAGTTTTCACAATACCCACTTTAATTCCCAAGTCAGAGAATTCCATCATACAGTCTGGATTATAGATCACAGTAAGCCAAGAGTTGGTTTGCTTCTTTATTGCTTACTTGCTGTGTGAACTCAGCTATTGTACTTTGTAAACCATGATTTATGGCTTAGTGATTTGTGTGAACTAAGTCAATGATGACTTAATGTAATGTGTGAACCACAATAATATGAACACTCAGTACAAGTGCTTATCTTTCTAATTTAAATCCTTTATTAATTTTATGAGATTAAGCACACCTATTAAGTATTTTGAAAGATGGAGTCATTTATCAAACTCCTGGCTAGTGAAGTTTAGCTAGCCTAATGGGGATTTTTCCTCTTCCCTAGAGCTATCTATATATCCTCAAAATCTGCTCTGGAAAAATGAGGAAAAATTTAAGGATATGAAGATGACTTTAGGAGGGAGATCACCCACTCCTATACTACTTTTTATTGATGGAAACATATGACTAAATTTCATACAATATTTTAATTATATTGAAATCTTTATAGACAAGACTGTTCAAACTTTTGAATAGAGTTTGCACATAACTCTTTATTCTATGGTTTTAAAGTTGCCTTGTAAACTCCAAAGCATACTCCCACATTACTCAAATTGATATAGAAAAAAAATTGTTCCTTTCTTGAAGCTTGCAAAAGCTGCCTAACTTAACAGCTGGAAAGCAAGTAATTGTAAAAAAATAAATAAATCTAATTTTGGAATTGTGATTCAAATATATCTCATTCGTTGAACTCATGTAGCTTTTCAAACTGCCATGTGCAAAGAGTTTTCAATAGAATATATATAAGGGTACATTAGGAGTGATAATGTTTACTTAGTTGTTCATGTGGGAATGACATATCACAATAAACTGCTTATACAAATTTATTAAGACCCTGAACATTTTAAACAAGAACAGTGGTTTTAAAGCAAAAGGACTAAAATTAATCAGATGTAATTAGCTTTTAGTTGAAGACAAATAATTATTAAGAACAAGAAACTTTTTCTCATTCCTCCAATGTCTCTTTATCTTGCCAAGCACAGTTGCTTTTTCTAGACTTAAAACCATTTACAACAGATGTCCAAAAATATGTAAATTTCTGCTTGTCAATTATTGTTTCAGGGAAATCACCTTTATTTCATTGAGGACCATTTGATTAGTTCTTGCAAATCATGATAATCTTAAATAACATCTCCATATTCATAACTTAAAGCAATCTATCTTCCAGAACCTGTTACAGGGGAGTGAGGGGCAAAAGATAAAACAAATGTCGTGCCATTGCAATGTAAGCTCTGCCCCGTACACATGTGCATCATGGTGCTTCAGCCATGCACAATAGCGGTAAGGCTTTTGTCATAACAGTGTATCACTTGTATCATCATTTTGACAAAAATCATCAGATCCTGTAGGCATCTTTGCTATTGTCTTTCTCAGTTTCTCAATTGCACAGACAATATATTGCCACAGGTAAAACCATTAGTTTCAGTATTTTGATCTTTGCTTGAAATAAGTTTGTCATTGCCTGAATTTGAAAGATTAATATACTTTTCATTTCTCAAATACTCAGACTGTCATGTTCTGTTCCTGGGATCAAAGGAAGAAAGGGAATATTTACCATATTTTCTATTGTATCAAGTGAGAATTCATTAAGCATGCTGAGTGACAGCAGCTTTCTTTTAGTATGCAACTTTAATCAGATTTTCAGATTTCATTTTTATTTTCCTAAAATGCTCTTTATATCTTCTTTACTTTCAGTTAACAGAGCAATGTCATTTATATATTTCAAATGGCCAATACATCAGTCCACAACCGCTGGCAGATTCCAGCTGCCACTTTTATATTAGAGTTGCTTTATATACAGATGCTGACAATATGCATTTATATCTCACTCCTTGTTCATATCAACTATTATTTCTTCAAATACAGTTCTTACGGGAAATTCTTGTTCATTATAAAGTTTCCTCAAAATAATAATCAGTAGTTCAGATATGCTCCACCATAAAATGCTCCACATTTTACTGTAACCTACAAAATCAAAGTCATTTTATACTTCATAAGACAAAGGTAAAGTTCATTATTAAATTCTCTTGCTTTTTCTCTTGTCTGTTTCTATCTGACTTTTTATCCTGTTTCTTTTCTGAAAACTTTAGGGTTTCTCTTTCTGTGTAAGTATCTATTTCTCATAGCAATATATAAACCAAACATTCTGCATGAGTATTTAGTACAATAATTCACTAATATGCAAATGTTCTAACATGTTCTTTGATTAATACAAGTACATAAACAAAACATGTCCAGTTTTGTACATTCTTTTTCCATGTTTGTTCACAACAATTTGTACACATCAGGTTTATACAGTTCTATGGATAGGGGCCATTTTGGTGGGAAGGTAACAGTGCTCTGTGTGCCTTTGGCATTTAGTCATGCCAGCCACATGACCACAGAGACGTCTTCAGACAGTGCTGGTTCTTCGGCTTAGAAACAGAGATGAGCACCGCCCCTAGAGCCGGAAACGACTAGCATGCATGTGCGGGGGAACCTTCACTTTATGGATATTTCATATGCACCTGGTAGTCTTCTATTTATTCTGATTTATAATCTCTCATACCTAACTTTCTGTGGAAGTCTGCTTCCAATTAGATTTCTCTTTTATTCATGTTTTGGTATAACTACATTTGTAAAATATTTCATTGTAACCTTTCAATTCCCTTGTAATCTCATTTGCCTGTATTAGCCTTCTTCCATGATTACTCAAGCAGTCTCTAATTTATTTTATTTATTAAATTTTTACACTGCCCATCTCACTGATACAGTGACTCTGGATAGCTTATAATGTTCTTTAAGCTAAAAAAAAAATTCTTGAAGTTTTTCAGCTGTTCTAAAATTCTCTCTCATTTTTTATTTCTTGTTTTTCCTTGTCCTTTTTTGCTTGACATTGAGAAGTTATGTTTAGTAATTACATATGCTTTATTACCCATTTCCCATCTTTTCCTAGCTATTATAATAGCCTTTTCTGAAAGCCACTTGGATATCTTTTTACTTTAATATTATGGGAATATTCTGCTTTGGATTTATCTCCAGATAAATCCTCACGTTCTATTTATGATAAGTTGAGTATAATGAATTAGCTAATTAAGTTTAATATATTAAACATATTTTGACTGTATGTCCTCTGGGTGAAATCTTACTATACAACTACTGTCTCTAGTTGTCTACATTTAATTTATAGTTTGACACCAGTAATTTATTGTCCATTCTATAATCTTCATATGGACCTGCAGGTGAAATTCAAAAAATTAGAATATCGTGTAAAAGTTCATTTATTTCAGCAATGCAACTTAAAAGGTGAAACTAATATATGAGATAGACTCATTACATGCAAAGTGAGATAGTTCATGCCTTGATTTGTCATAATTTTGATGATTATGGCTGACAGCTCATGAAAACTCCAAATTCATAATCTCAGAAAATTAGAATATTGTGGAAAGGTTCAATATTCTAGGCTCAAAGTGTCCCACTCTAATCAGCTAATTAAGCTATAACATCTGCAAACGGTTCCTGAGCCTTTAAATGGTCTCCCAGTCTGGTTCAGTAGGAATCACAATCATGGGAAAAACTGCTGACCTGACAGTTGTGCAGAAAACCATCACTGATACCCTCCATAAGGAGGGAAAGCCTCAAAAGGTCATTGCAAAAGAAGTTGGATATTCCCAAAGTGCTGTATCAAAGCACATTAATAGAAAGTCATGTGGAAGGGAAAAGTGTGGAAGAAAAAGGTGCACAAGCAGCAGGGATGACTGCAGCCTGAAGAGGATTGTCAGGAAAAGGTCATTCAAAAGTGTTGGGGACTTTCACAAGGAGTGGACGGGGGCTGGAGTCAGTGCATCAAGAGCCACCACACACAGACGGATCCTGGAAATAGGCTTCAAATGTTGTATTCCTCTTGTCAAGCCGTTCCTGAACAGCAAACAACATCAGAAGCGTCTTACCTGGGCTAAAGAAAAAAAGAACTGGTCTATTGCTCAGTGGTCCAAAATCCTCTTTTCTGATGAGAACAACTTTTGCATCTCATTTGGAAACCAAGGACCCAGAATCTGGAGGAAGAATTGAGAGGCACACACTGCAAGATGCTTGAAGTCCAGTGTGAAGTTTCCATAGTCTATGTTGATTTGGGGAGCCATGTCATCTGCTGGTGTTGGTCCACTGTGCTTCATTAAGTCCAGGGTCAACGCAGATGTCTACCAGGAGATTTTGGAGCACTTCATGCTTCCTTCCGCAGATGAGCTTTATGGGGATGCTAACTTCATTTTCCAGCAGGACTTGGCACCTGCCCACACAACCAAAAGTACCAAAACCTGGTTCAATGCCCATGGGATTACTGTGCTTGATTGGCCAGCAAATTTGCCTGACCTGAACCCCATAGAGAATCTATGGGGCATTGCCAAGAGAAAGATGAGAGACATAAGACCGAACAATGCAGAAGAGTTAAAAGCCACTATTGAAGCATCCTGGTCTTCCATAACACTACAGCAGTGCTACAGGTTGATAGCATCCATGCCACACCACATTGAGGCAATAATTGATGCAAAAGGGGCCCAAACCAAGTACTGAGTACATATGCATGCTTATACTTTTCAGAGGTCCGATATTGTTCTTTGTACAATCCTTGTTTTATTGATTTCATGTAATATTCTAATTTTCTGAGATTATGAATTGAGGTTTTTCATGAGCTGTCAGCCATAAACATCAAAATTATGACAAATCAAGGCATGAACTATCTCACTTTACATATAATGAGTCTATCTCATATATTAGTTTCACCTTTTAAGTTGCATTACTGAAATAAATTAAATTTTGCACGATATTCTGATTTTTTGAGTTTCACCTGTATCTTGGCTAACTTGAATGCTCTTCTCTATCTTCCAGTTCCTATTAATAGTTGATTCTGTGAGGGAACCTATTTGTATTTATGTTCTTTGAAGCAGATAGCATCAATGAATAAAGACTTCTCTTAACTTTATAAACCTATTTTCTGCATTATTGCATTCTTTTAGTCCAACATCTTCAGATTTGGTATGCCTGTCACTTATTGCTACTCATATTACCAAAACAATAATGGAACATATTGAGGAATTCTGTGGCAAATTAGAAGATGTGATAAATGCAACTTCTATTGCATTTAGAACAAGTAGCAACAAGTGACAGAAGTACTAAAGTTGGAGAAGTACAGAAAGTAGAAATTGTTGGATTAGTAAAATACAATAATGTACAAAATAGGTTTACAAAAGTTAAACTTTATCAACAAGAGTGAGTCCATCAGCAGCTTATGCCAAGGATAGGATCATAGGAGCAGCTGAACTCTTCTACCTTTTGAAATAATGAAGACCAAATCTATCATAACCTAGCAGAAAAGATTACGGTTGACAGCTTTCTAATGTAGTTTGAGATTTTGAAGTGACTAAAGATGAAGATTGTTAGAAATAAAAAAGAAATATAAAGTCAGTTTATTGTTTTGTTTTTTGTTTTTGTTTTTTTTAACATTTATATCCCGCCCTTCTCCGAAGACTCAGGGCGGCTTACAGTGCTTAAGGCAATAGTCTCATTCTATTTGTATATTTACAAAGTCAACTTATTGCCCCCCCCCAACAATCTGGGTCCTCATTTTACCTACCTTATAAAGGATGGAAGGCTGAGTCAACCTTGGACCTGGTGGGACTAGAACCTGCAGTAATTGCAGGCAGCTGTGTTTTAATAACAGGCTTCTTACAGCCTGAGCCACACTGCGGCCAGTGTGTTGTTCAAGGTTATTAACCTTTAATAGACTTTTGCTGGTATAAGACTCAAATGATGAGATATTATGGATCAGTTTATTGATAAGTGATGTCAGCAAAGAAGAGATTATTTTAAAATTATTATTTTAAAATAAAGTAATAAGTTACTAAACTTATTGATAATTGTGATCTATGGGGAAGTCACTTCTTCCTATATTTTTTCTTTATTATATTCTTTTTTCTTTCTTTTCTATTTTTCTTTTTATTTTTGTCATGTTTTGCTTTCTTTTATGAATCTTTGTACTTTTACTTTAAAAATGTATTAATTTTTATTGTGATTGTAATATTTAATAAAATTACTATTAAAATGAATTTTTTCTTTAAGTCCAATTAAATTTTTAATTTAAGTCCAATTAATAATTCATATAAACATGTATAGAACTAGGAACTAGTGGGAGCCATTATCAATGAGATAACTTGAATCTCATTGATAATGGCTCCCATTAATTCCTAGCACAATACTTGTTTTCTCAAAGATAAATCTCTGTAAATTCAGTACACTAGGTAAGTATGCTTTTATGGCAACAGCTTTCAAGTACTGTATGTCTTTCAGCAACTTTTAGAAACTTCTTCCCATTTATAGCCTGGCCAAATATTTCTTATACTTCAACCTCTTCTATTCTCTAGAATAAACATAACTCAGTAACTGCTGTTTGGAAACTTTTATTGCTGGTGGAAAGAGCATTGTATTTTGAAGTATTTTATTTGTAAGCTAAATGAAATTCCATTTTTTTTTTGAAATAAATAGGAGTGCCATGGCATCAACCTGGGATTTCTTGATTAAGAAATTGTTCTAAAGATGAAAGGTCTTAATTCATGTGCAACATCCCATTATAAATTAATGTTATCAAATATTAAATATAATCATTTTACATGGAGTCCTTGGTGCTCCCTGAGCTTGGTTGTTTTCTTGCAGACATTTTGTTACCTGACTTCAGTAATACTGAATATGTTACCTTGTTGGGTAACAAAATATCTGCAAGCAAATAACTAAGTTCAAAGAACCCCAAGAATTTCACAGTTTAACCCTGAGTTTATGCCTATCCTCTTCTATTTATAATTGTTGCATTTATTTGTTTATTTACTATATTTCTATCATCCTTTTTCCATTGCTAAAATTCCAAAGGAATTTTGATTTTAAACTACTGAAATCCTGAATAGTGAAAAATAAAAAATATTTGTTTTGCAGAAAAATGTTCCTAACATTAAAAGAATCCTTAGAACAAAGATGGTTATGTAATTCCTGTAGTTGTTTTAGGGTTAAGGCTAAGCACATAACAGTCTGAGCAAGTACAACTAATGGACTTGTGGCCAATATCTGGAAGACAGTAAATTTTCAACCCTGAACTGGGAGATATTTCAATTCACAAGGGAAAAAAAATAGAACATTCATTGCTTTAGCAACAGTTACCAAAAAAGAAAAAAAAACAGCAGATATACATTAAACTTAGAACACTCTTTCCAGTCTTCTCCTTTGTTAAAGAGAAAAACAATTAGGGTTTTGTTGTCATACTCTATATGATCTTTATAGAGATTCAAGATTTAAAATTACTCTCTACTAGACATTTATTTCATTCTAATAAATATTATTAATCTTAATTGTGAAAGTATTGTTTAATTGCTCCCGTCCACGAGGGAAATCTGAAACCTCGCTGAAGTTTTCCATTTTCCTTTTCCAAGTGGGAATCAGCATTTTGTTGTTATTGACCATGCTTGGTTTACTGCAGTTTGTGTATGTGTCAATTTAGGATTTCTTTTCCATATGGAAACATTTTTTATGTATTTCTGTTGGCCACATTATTTTCTCCCAATGCAGTAACCTTCCTTTGTCTCTTATATTTTGGCTACAATTCTTTGGGCAGTCCTTGTTGAATTCACAAAGAATTGAAATGATAAGGATATTTTCTTGGATTTATTCCTGTTGGTTTATATTAATATGAAGCTCTTGCTTAACCTATGCTAAGATTGATACTGGCTTATTCAGTACATTGCAAACTGGAAGGCAAATACTATTTAATATATACCCATTCATTTTTACTAAATCAGGATGCTATACTTATATTAAGAATTGGTAACAGTGCATCAATGTACTACTGATAAATGCTTTGCCCACTATATTAATGTTTGCTATGTATCTGTAATAGTGCAGCTGAAGTAATACAAGGCAGCTTGCGCCCTCCGTGTAAGGTTTTTTGTGGTCCTTTTTACACTGGTTGATTAATGCACACAAGTCTTCACCCTGATATTAGAGAAAATATTACAAAATTTCAGAAATTAACTGTATGATAAAGATGATGGACTACTGTATGTGATAATGTGATACCTTAATTAGAAAGCCAGGTCGAAGACTCAAGAATTCAAACCAGCATTAAAAGGGAATGACTAGATACAACACTGTATTCTGTGTGCTTTAAAAAGGTCATCTTTTTTCCTGAAGACTTGCCCAAAGGCTTGAGTTTGCATGGTAGGCAGAAACATAATAAAAGGAGCTCTCCTTATATCTGTATTGCAACTTTGGGGAAGGACCATCGTTAAGTATAAACATACCTGTCTAAAATCTGGCAGAGCTGTCAATATCAGCATTTGTTGAGCTGAAGTGACAGATGATCCAATTCATTAGAAAGCAGCTCTATATATATTCTGTCCCAGATGCAGAATTTCTGCTTCCCATGCAGTTCTTTAATGGACAAACTATTAGTCAGTTAGTGGCAGAAGTTTCATTTTTTTGTCTCCTAGATCAGCCATTAAACAATATTTTAGCAGAGCGTACGGTAAGGTTTACCCTATTTAGACAAGTCTCAGACAGGAACAGTCACCAGATTTAGTGATGATTCAGATAAATTCAGTAGATGTCTAAAATTTAAATCACAGTGAACTGTTTTGCTGGATTTTATTTATATCCTACATGTATTTTTTTACAACTCAAGATGTTGTACAAAATGCTCCCTCTTATAATAACAAGCCTACGAGGAGACTAGGTTGAAAAAAAGTGACTGGTTCAAAGTTATCCAGTACCGACTGGAACTGACAGTCTCATGGTAGATTCCAGCACTCCAGCATGGTTTCTGTCTAACCACTCCTCTAAACTGCTTACACACATGTTCTTGGTTTCATGTAAATTCGGGAAACATGAATATGATACATTTTCACAAACACTGTGATAGAATGAAGTATTCATCTACTATATCGGGGACAAAACTAGATTAGGTAAACTTTTGTGGATATACTAGCAAAAATGGATATAAAAATACTTCCCTATCTATAGTTTTAAATGGTTTGATCCTGGGACAATTGTATCATGTCAATATTCATACAGCAGTACTCACATTGCTCTTGAGTACATTTGTAATTAAACAGCATTATTATTTTTTCTCTGTGCAGCTATTGACACCTCCCCTGGATATTTTGAATAAATGAGGTTGTCCCATATATAGTCTTATCCCTGCAGATGCCAGTGACAGGGCTATTGTTTCATGTTCCAGTGTGCCTCAAGTTAGTCCTTCTGATGACGATACGCTGCCTGAAACGTCCTCATGGCTCATTATTAGGGAGCTACAATTTGGGCACCAAGGATCATAGTTATGAAAGACAATATCTGATTATAATTCATGTGTTGACATAATGTTATTCCTATTCTGGACCAATGAATTGAAAACTGGATAATGCACATATTGGACTAGGTCTTTTATTTATAATTTATAAGTTATATTCAGTGCAATCAGAAAGTATTCAGACCCCCTTCATTTTTATAATAATAATAATAATAACAGTTGGAAGGGACCTTGGAGGCCTTCTAGTCCAACCCCCTGCCTAGGCAGGAAACCCTACACCATCTCAGACAAATTGTTATCCAACATTTTCTTAAAAATTTCCAGTGTTGGAGCATTCACAATTTCTGCAGGCAAGTTGTTCCACTTATTAATTGTTCTGTCAGGAAATTTCTCCTTAGTTCTAAGTTGCTTCTCTCCTTGATTAGTTTCCACCCATTGCTTCTTGTTCTACCCTCAGGTGCTTTGGAGAATAGTTTGACTCACTCTTCATGTCTCCCCTAGTCCTTCTTTTCATGAAGCTAACATACCCAGTTCCTGCAACTGTTCTTCATATGTTTTAGCCTCCAGTCCCCTAATCATCTTTGTTGCTCTTCTCTCCACTCTTTCTAGAGTCTCAACATCTTTTTTACATCATGGCAACCAAAACTGAATGCGATATTCCAAGTGTGGCCTTACCAAGGCATTATAAAGTGGCACTAACACTTCACGTGATCTTGATTCTATCCCTCTGTTTATGCAGCCCAGAACTGTGATGGCGTCGCTGGAACTCTGGGACCTCAGCTAAGTCTTGCGCCTCCCGGGTCATTGTCAGCTGTGGATTCAAAGTGGTATTGGTCATTACCTGTCTCTGTTGGTTTGGTTTGGCCAGTTATTCGTTTCCTTAACTGATCTATGTGCGCCCGCCACATTCGGTTGTCTGGTAGCTCTACCACGTACGATTTTGGCCTGTTACTTTTGTTACTTGTCCGGCGACCCAACTCGGGCCGTCCCCATAGTTCGGGCCCACCCGGTCGCCTATGCTCATTTCCCTTGTCTTTTCTAGCTCCCCTTGTAACCCTCGGGTGTGTAATGGGGTTCAAGCAGTCAAGTGGGCACGGAGTTTCGTCCCATTAGCAATTCGGCTGGGCTTTTCCCAGTGGCTGTGCTTGGGGTTCTGTGCTGGGCGGCTAGGAAAAAGTCTATTTTGTTTGCCAGTCACCTGGCTTGAGCCTGGACAATGCCTCCTTAAGCGCTCGGACGGAGCAGCTCTGCAAAACCATTCGCGCAGGGTGGAAAGGTGCAGAGAGGCATGTCGGATGCCTTCCTCTGCCAGGTACTCTTCAAACTGGGCTGCCGTGGTGGGGCCCATTGTCGGACACCAGGTGTCCGGCAACCCGTGAGTTGCGAATAGGTGGCGCGGGGTTGCGATTACTGCTTGACTGTGGTGGACTTCATAAGTATGATCTCTAACCATTTGGAAAATCGTCCACCACCACTAGGAATGTTTGGCGTGAAAGGGCCAGCAAAGTCAATGTGGATTCTTGACCAAGGCCCTTGGGGCTTTTCCCATTCTCTGACTGGTGCTTTGGAGAATAGTTTGACTCACTCTTCATGTCTCCCCTAGTCCTTCTTTTCATGAAGCTAACATACCCAGTTCCTGCAACTGTTCTTCATATGTTTTAGCCTCCAGTCCCCTAATCATCTTTGTTGCTCTTCTCTCCACTCTTTCTAGAGTCTCAACATCTTTTTTACATCATGGCAACCAAAACTGAATGCGATATTCCAAGTGTGGCCTTACCAAGGCATTATAAAGTGGCACTAACACTTCACGTGATCTTGATTCTATCCCTCTGTTTATGCAGCCCAGAACTGTGTTGGCTTTTTTAGCAGCTGCTGCACACTGCTGGCTCATATCTAAATGGTTATCCACTAGGACTCCAAGATCCCTCTCATAGTTACTACTATTGAGCAAGGTACCACATATACGGTACCTGTGCATTTTGGGTTTTTTTTTTGCCTAAATGTAGAACTTTACTTTTTTCTGGTAACATTTTTGTCAGTTTTGTTGTGCTGCAAGTGTGAGGTGAAGGGGGTCTGAATACTTTCTGAATGCACTGCATAATGTCTTATGTACTTTATCTTCTGACAGATTTTTTTCTCGCTGCACTTAAGCCTAATTGCTTAGAAATTGGAAAGTTTTGCATGGAAAGTATGAATTATATAAACTATTCAGTAATAAGAAGAAAAAAGCAGGCATTAAATATACTATTGTAAACAATAGCATGGAAGTAAAAAGACTTGTTGAATGGAAAAAGCCATTTAATGGACCATGAGAGGAGGTCGGTAAAGCAACTGGTGATAACAGAGACACCATTTCACTTTTTCTATTGTTTTAGGTACAGCTCTATGCTTTGAAAAAGGTTTAGTATTGCTCTTGAATGGTTGCTCCTTCCTATTTTATTAAGGAAGAAAAATATACTGCCTGATAGTGGACAATACAATAGCGAGGACTTAAAGGGGAATCTTATCTCTGATATAGGCTAGATCACAAACCTTCGTATGATTAATTAGTTTTTTTTTTAATAAAAAAGTTTTATTTCCATTTTCCAACAACCTATTCAATGTACAGTCTCTTATTCAACATTAGTCATTAACTTTCATTTGTTACTTATTCGGACCTGCCCAGCTACCACTTCCTTTGATGTGACTGGGCCAGAGTCCAACGAGTCAATAAGGAGGATGGGTGTCCCGGAGTGGGGTCTTGATCGCCCTGGCAGTGGGCATCGGCTCAATCGTCTGCATGCCCCACTTCTTTCCGGTCGATGCTGCAGCTTGTATGAGTAAGCGGCTAAAAATATAGTCCATCGAGTCAAGCGTGGCGAAAGTGCCACAGGCGTTGGCGATCGCCAGCCAGTAATCCAGTAACGGTCTGTGGTCAGTCACGATTTCAAAATTCCGCCCAAAGACATACTCATGGAATTTTTGACCCTGATACAATGGCTAATGCTTCTTTGTCTAATTGGCTGTAGTTCCTCTCTGGGAGGACATCGTTCTAGAGTAGAGCTATAGGGGCTTCTGTGCCGTTTGAAGTCTATGGCTGAGTACAGCCCCACCCCATAAGGGGACGCATAAACCAGCACTAGGGTAGTGAGTCGTGATATTGGATGAGCAGGCTATCACTTGAGAGCAGGTTCTTTACTGCTTCAAAAGCCCTATTTTCTGACTTTCCCCAAGACCAAACAGTATTTTTCCCTAAGAGCCTATGCAGCGGTTCCATAGCAGTTGCTTTGTTCTTTAAAAAGACCGTAAAATTAACCAATCCCAGGAATGCCTGCAGCTCTGCTTTGTTTTTGGGCGCTGGAGCCTTCCTAATTGCCTTAACTTTGCTCTCAGTAGGGTGAATTCCTTTCTTGTCTATCCGGTAGCCCAAGAAATCGACCGATTCGACCCCTATCTGACATTTATTTGTCTTGACTTTTAATCGGCTGTCGGAAAATGCTCAAGACCTTTCTTAACCGCTCCCCAATTCCTCCATGTTTTCCCTGAAATTAGGACATCATCAGTAGGAACTACCCTGGGAGCCCTTGCAGTAGTCGTTCCATCAGGTTTTGGAACAGCCCTGGTGCCACACTAACCCCAAATTGCAATCGGGTGCACTTGAATGCCCCCTGTGCGTCACAATCGTTTGGGCTTGGCTGTGCGGGCGTCTACTGGCAGTTGTTGGTAGGCTTGGGCCAAGTCTAACTTTGCAAAGACTTGCCCTTGCCCCAAGGAGTGCAATAAATGTTGCACCACGGGAACCGGTGCAGCGCTTTTCTGTAAGGCTTTGTTAAGCGTCGCCTTGTAGTCAGCGCAAATTCTAATTGACCCGTCCGATTTGATGGGGTGACGATTGGCGTCTCCCACTGCGTGATCGACTGGCACCAAAACCCCTGATTTATGAGCTTGTCCAGCTCCTTATCAATTTTGGTTTTAGGGCAAAGGGACTCTCCTCTTCCAATTAAATTGGTATTTCCAGTTCATCAATAAAATACATAGTTTTTAATATCCAATCTTCATCGATCAAGACCAAGACGATGTTCCATCCTCCAATATTCATCAGAAATTCTTTTATAATATACCTTTCTTCCTTAAACAGTCTCCCAAATATAATTCATATTTCCGGCTTAAATTCTTAAATTTTTATCCAATCTCCAAAAATAAACAATATTCTATCTTCTCATATCTTTAATATCACTTACATAAATCAAATAGCATTGCTAATATTAATATTTCTTCAATTTACCTTACATATGTCAAATAACATTATTAAAATTATACCTATAACTTATATCCAAAATATATCAATTATAACAATTAAATTCTGTTTGACCAAATAACAACATTACATCCATAAACAATCTCTCAAATATAATATTTAATCCAAATTCATAAATTTTTCTATCTGTCCTCCAAAATTAAACGATATTCCATCTTCCCATTCTTTTATACCTCACATATATCAAATAGTAACACCTATAACTTATACCCAAAGTAGATCAGTTATAAAAATTAAACCCTATATATATATATATTAAAAAAACAACAACCATCAAAATCACATCTTAAGCATTCTCTTTCCCCTTGTCTTCTATCTTACACATTTTCCACCATCTGCTCACCAATTAGCTTAACATCTAACAATAAAGAATTTCCAATCTTTAATATATTGGTGTAAAAATCTCTTGTTTAAAAACTTATTAAGAAAAGATAAGTCTCCAAAAGTTCCTATAAAAAAAATTTCCATATTTGAACTGAAAAAATTTCCAAGATTTTAGTAGTAGTTAGTTCTGTTTGCTTAAGAGCCATTTTTAAACTGTATAATCTACCAAAAAGAGAAAAAAAAATCAATAAACTTTTCTTCTTAAACATTGTGATAGAGAAAAAGGTAAAAAGAAAAAAAATCATTAACAGTTCTTATGCATTCCATTTAAAAAGTAGCTTGTTATGTTCTTCTTATAGGTTCCACGCCAGCAGTTATAATAAGCATTTCCTTAACTTTCACTTCCAATACACAAAACGCCATTTGCTAAAATCTTCTTACAAGCAAATGCCAGCACACTCCAACACTTTTAAAAGCAGTTGTTTTTAATTGCTTAGTTGCCATCTTCTTTTAAACCTAATTGCTTAATATTAAAATTAATAAAAAATATTTTTAAATTTCTCTGCAACCAAGTCTTAAAGTCTCTTCCTTTATCCTTTTGTAGTTATAACTTTCACTTTCCTTTGTGTATTGCAAACGCCATTTTAAATCCACTCAGGCTGAAAGTTAGTTCAAAGGAAAGCTATTTAAGAACCGAAGTTAAGATTTATTACTTGCAAATTCTCTTGCTAGTCCTCCTGCTTCATTCTGTCTGTGTTGAGTCCTCTTTAAAAATAAACCTCGGCACAGAGATGGATGCGGCTTCTCGTTCTGTATAAACAGAAGCACCCTGGGCACGGAGCTTCATCAGGCTAAAGGGGAGCTCTCACCCTTCGATCCCCTGGTTAAATTCCAGGGGCTCCCAGGGAGCTCTACCCAAACCTGACCACTTTTCTCTCCCCCTTCTCCTGGGGGAAGAGTTTCCAAACCGTTTGACAGCCCATTTACGCTGTCAGGGACGGTTTGACGAAACCAGGGCAGACGATCCCAAAGGAACGTCCACGAAGCCTGCGTTGCCACCGGAAGCCTCTCGTATGATTAATTAGTTTTAATGACATTTTTGTATCTTAATTGTGCCATTGTTTTGTGGGTTGCTGAGAAAAACTGTAAGCCATGTAAATTTTAAAAAGTACATAAAAACAAAGTGCAACTGTCAGGGCACCAAAATCATGCTGAATTAATTTACTGTGATCTGTTCAGGTCAAAAAAATTAAGATGTTAACTGCAATCTCACAATAAAACTTCCATCTTGACTGTTTTAGACCTCTCTCCCCATGTTTTTGTGGTATTACTGTGGCAATTGATATAACTCCTTTCTACTTTACACCCCTGCCATTTTGCTAACTTTAAAAAAAATCTGATTAAGAGAGATCCCTAGTGTATTATCTAAATACTCAAATGCTCCCATCACCTCCCATCATTGATTCACTTATTCACTGAATAAGTGAATCAATGAGATTATTTCCATTGCATTTACAATACACTTTGTAAAGATTAGTAAGTCTTTATATATATGCAATGCTCCCAGAAGCACGAAGCTGAAGCCTGAAGATGACGAATGAGACTTCGTCGAAACGTCGCCAAGACACTTCCAATTTTACGTGGGAGAAAACCCGAATAACCAAAGACCTACATACAAACACCCGCGAAAACCTCAGAAAACACACACACACACACACACACACACACACACACACACACACACACACACACACACTTCCAGTCCAATGAAATTCTCTTCTGCATTAGCAAAAAACCATTCCCCACATGAAGAAAATCATATTGTTTATATACTAATGCAGCACACCAGAAAAAAAGAGATGACAGTCCTAATTGGCCACCATAAACAAGGTTGAAAACATTCAAAGACATACTTTTAAGAGCTTTTCGCTTGGATGAATGAATCTGTCACTTCTCTTTTCTCCCACTCAAATGGTTGCTATCCAAGGAAAACATACTAAACATGATGTTCACCTTTCTCTGTTAGTATTAATCATAGGGATCTCATCCCTCAATATAGCCCAGTCTCCCACTTTCAGAATTGAGTGAATATCTACTCTTTTAACTCTGAAGCACTCTCTTACTTTTAAATATATTTTACGATGGAAACAAAATATATTTGAAGCAAAGCTCCAATGACAATAAGCTTTCTCGTATTTTTATTCTGAATTGAGTATAATATGGAGCTGTAGCTATAAGAACACAATATGAAGTCACAGGGCATATGTAGTCCTCAAAGCTTTGACCCAAATATCTCCAAAGGTGCTTCCAAATTGTGTGGTTTAAATAATTATGGAATAAGCGTATTAATTGTAATTTATATTGAATTTAAATATAAAACTAAGCCAGGATTTGGTTTTTTCCCTTGATCCTACTTATTTCTTTAGCCCAGGTCTGAGTTCTTGCAAAGATCAAATGTAATTCAAAATATTTTCAGCCCACAAATGTGATATACCTCTGGCATATTGGCCCTGATCTGGAGCTAACTTAGCATAACATAAAATTGAACCTTGATATCAAAAAGAATGGATCTTTCTGAAAACATTCTGATCTTTGTTTTTATCTTATAGAAAATGCTGAAAGCTTCCTAATATTTAGAATGTAGGTATTATTCTTTGGGAGCTTGAAAAACTGAATTCACGTTTTGATTCTTCCTGCAGAGAAGGCAGAAAAACTGAAAGATTATGCTTCCCAAAGATATAATTGAATTATAGTGTCATGCAGTGGTGTTAGTTTGAAGGGTAAGTTATGCTGACATCTATAGAAGCTGAATATAGATGTCAGCTTATAGTCCATCTAAGAAAACAGAAATAATAGAAGAGCACAAGAAAAAACATTTTAGAGTGTATCTAAAGTATTATCATAACTCAAGCTTATTTGACTGCAGAATTTTTATTCCTTTTGTGGATCATACATATTTTTGTTAACTTTATTTTCAAATGTTTCTATTCATATTTTGCCTTACCTGAATAAGACTCAAGAGCAGTGGTACAATAAGCCATAATTAAACCAACTTAAACTGAATGCTGACATAACATTGCATAGTAGACAGGCACAGATATTAGAAAATAGTTATTCTGTTGTGTGAAAAATTCTCAGGAGCTACAATATTTATTTTTTATTTTTTTTATTTAATAGACAAACTGAATTTAAAACATCAGTAATTCCCTCTGTGTGACATCTCAGTGTTTTTTTTTCCTGGCTAGATGCTACAATATTGTGGTGAAAAAAAATCTTTCCATTATGTTTAGTCTCGTTCCTTTTCCTCCATGGTTATGTTCCTTTTCCTCAGCTAGAGATTCTCGTTGCAACTATTTTTCTTATGTGTCATAATATAATGTTAAAGAATATGCTTTGCATTTTGAATCCTCTTCAGACTTCTCCCAGGGGTTGTGCTTGCCTTATTTATTGACCTTTCAGAAAAAGTTGATTTACTAAATTTAGAATGGAATATAGTAAGGCTGTGTTACTTGATTCTTTTTAATAATCACAAAGCAGAATTGAAAAAAACAACTAATTAGGATATCTAGAGTCATGCATATATGCACATATACAGTGGTGGGATTCAGCCAGTTCGCACCACTTCGGGAGAACTGGTTGTTAACTTTCTGAGCAGTTTGGTGAACTGGTTGTTGGAAGAAATCATTAGGGCAGAGAACCAGTTGTTAAATTATTTGAATCCCACCACTTCATATATACGTGTGTGTGCGTGCGCGCGCGCATGTGTATATATGTATATATTTATATACGTGTGTGTGTGTGTGTGTATGTGTGTGTGTGTGTGAGGGGAAGAGGGAGAGGGAGATGGAGAGGAAGGGAGAGAGAGAGAGAATAGCCTGGACACCAACGAAGGGTACAGGCAAGTAGTCAGGAATTATGGAGATTGTACCATAAAGATAGATGGAGTGAGCTGAAAATAGTGAAGAAGGATAAGAATAACAAAAGGGGCATTTTACAACAAGTTCAAACTAAGCTGGCAGGAATAGCCAACACTCCAGAAGATAGGCTCAAGTTACAGAAAGATCTTGACAGACTTGAACATTGGGCGCTATCTAACAAAATGAAATTCAACAGTGAAAAAAGTAAGGTTCTACATTTAGGCAAAAAAAACAAAATGCACCAGTACCGTATATGTGGTACCTTGCTCAATAGTAGTACCTGTGAGAGGGATCTTGGAGTCCTAGTGGATAACCATTTAGATATGAGCCAGCAGTGTGCAGCTGCTGCTAAAAAAGCCAACACAGTTCTGGGCTGCATAAACAGAGGGATAGAATCAAGATCACGTGAAGTGTTAGTGTCACTTTATAATGCCTTGGTAAGGCCACACTTGGAATATTGCATCCAGTTTTGGTCGCCACGATGTAAAAAAGATGTTGAGACTCTAGAAAGAGTGAAGAGAAGAGCAACAAAGATGATTAGGGGACTGGAGGCTAAAACATATGAAGAACGGTTGCAGGAACTGGGTATGTCTAGTTTAATAAAAAGAAGGACTAGGGGAGACATGATAGCAGTGTTTCAATATCTCAGGGGTTGCCACAAAGAAGAGGGACTCGGGCTGTTCTCCAAAGCACCTGAGGGTAGAACCAGAAGCAATGGGTGGAAACTGATCAAAGAAAGAAGCAACTTAGAACTAAGGAGACATTTCCTGACAGTTAGAACAATTAATAAGTGGAACGACTTGCCTGCAGAAGTTGTGAATGCTCCAAACACTGGAAATTTTTAAGAAAATGTTGGATAACCATCTGACTGAGATGGGGTAGGGTTTCCTGCCTGGGCAGGGGGTTGGACTAGAAGGCCTCCAAGGTCCCTTCCAACTCTGTTGTTATATTATATATTATATTAAGAACAAAAGAAAATAAACATTTACCAATTGTTTGATAAATAGATCAGAATGCTAAGAGGTAATAAAGAAAAGATAAAGCTACTCAACTCCTATTTTGGTTCAGTATTTTCCAACTAAAATGTAAATATTCCACCAGGAAGCTGTAATGATCAGGAGAGTATTGAAACTTAATATCAGTATAAATATCTTCAGGAAATATCATGCTATTTGAATGAATTTAGATTTATAGGATGAGATGAATTGCATTCTGGGGTACTTAAGGAAGTAGATAATAGTCTGGCAGTACTTTTATGTCTGAAAAATCCCAGAAAGCAAGTTATAGTAAGTGCTAGCTTACTGAGGGAATACTGAGGTTCTTAGAGTTAGGATTCCTATCTTCAAAAAGAAGAAAAATGAAAAATTAACAGACCAGACAGTCTGACTATGATGACATATGTGAAATCAGTTAAATGGAAAAGAAATTGAAAAGAAAGTATATATGAATAGAAAAGTGGGGCTGCTCGGATACCAATAAGGAAAATATTGAATTGAAAATGAAAACAACAAGGGAAAGAGAATGGAAAGAGGAGTAGAGAGTAAAATAGGAGGAGAGAAGGGGAGAGAGTAACAGAAGAAAGGGAAAAGGAGAGGAAGAAAGGAAGGAAGGGGAAAAAAGAATAAGAGAGAAGGTTAGAAAGGGGGGAAGAAGTGAGGAGTGTGGGATAGGAAGGGGAAGTAGAGAAGAAGGAGAGGAAGAAAGAAGAAAGTAGAAAAGGAAGAAGGGAGGGAAGGGAAAAAGAGAAGAACGAAAAGAAGGATTGTTGTAAAATAAGTGGGAAATGGTAGAAGAGCAGCCCCATATATATATATATAATTATATTTTAAAAAATATTTTTCTTAAGATGATAAATGAATCAATATGAAAGTGTGAAGAATAAATATATGATTAACAATGGATAAGAGACTGTACATTTATAATATGTCTGTGTGAAATAAAATAAAAAACTTTTTTTTAAAAAAAAGAAAGATAAAAGGATAGATTTTCAAGCACCCTGAACTTTTAGATAACTTTTAGAAATTAGATTGGTATATGTACAAATATAAAGGAACTAATGAAGTCAGGCAAGGTTTGAAGTAAACGTGCATGAAAAAGACAAATTGAAACTTACCCCAGATTCCACCCCCCAGTGTCATGCAGACAGAGTCCAATTTTTGGCCAGGATGATATTTTGGGAATGTCTCTGGTCCCCGTGTTCTGTGCTACCCTTGTGCATCCCATTCCTTTGAAGATATTAAACAACCCAAGCTGGTATCATAAATCTGAAGTCAAGCCGTTCAAAATAGAGTTTTCCAATATTTCTTATATTCTTGTGTTATTTAGGAAAAAACCAAACAAAGCAAGTGTGCAACTAAGCTTAATTAGTTCCTTTATATTTGTACATATACCAATCTAATTTCTAAAAGTTATCTTACTACAATAAGCTATGTCACCAAGGCTATTTAAGTTACTATGCTCAACAAGGCTATTCAGGTTGCTATGCCCAACAAGGCTACTCAAGTTGCTGTAAGTACTGTTGCCCAACTAGGCTACACATTCACACAATACTCATGCAGACTTTCAACACAGGTGATCAGGCTGTGGGCTGGGAAGCAGACTCAGGACATTATCTGCTCCAATAAGAGTCATCTTGAACTTCAGAGGTCTGGATCCATTCCAGTCTTCTCTTTATACCCAGCTTGTTTACTCTGAATCCATATGTATGGTACATATTGCACTGGTCTTTTCAGGAACTTCACATTCTTACTCCCTGTTCCATGACTCTAAGAAAAGGGAAATCCATTACATTCCTTACACCCACTAATGTTCTACCTAATATCACCAACAGTAAATAATTCATACACGCCTGCAGAATCTTTCCTTATCAGTAATATTCACATTTCACCAATGTGAGTTTCCCAGTTCATGAAAAGGCTAACTATGGTTGTATTACAGGCCCTCTATATTCATAACTTATATTTGTGATATATTTATAACATATAACATAAAATATGTAACACTGGCCTCTCAGAGTCCAAGCCTCCCCATTGATTCTCAGCAATTCCAATCTCACACCTCCTGCATGCTTCCCCTCCTGAATATCATTGTTCCCTCCCTCCCCATTTCCATGGCAGCTGGCAGTTGTCCTGTTAGTAATTAATGTAGCACCTAGTACTGTTCCAGGATTGAATTAGTTCTCTCACACATCCCGTTAGTTTGAGGCTGGTGAGAGGAGCTTAAGCCTTGGATGTTTTTAACAGCTTCAAAAACTCCCACTAAAACTGTATGTCTGGATACATACATGATAGTTTCTTAGGATCTAAATGCCATCTATAAAACATTTTATAAAAACTTTCCCTTAAATTCTGTGCCTGCGTAAATTTAACATTTCTAACCCAATTTTTTTCCCAAGTTTCCAATAATATTGGCTCCTGAAAATTTTGTGCCCACTTTATCATACAGTCCTTTACCAAATCCCTTTCAGAATCTATTTCAAGTAACACATTATACAATCTCTTTATATGCTCCTGAGACTGATTTCTAATTTGCTTTACCAAATTTTCCCCATTCTGAACTATACCAATTTTCTGATCTTCCTGTCGTGTCCCACTCCTCCGCTGACGGCCAGGTCAGGGAAATCCGAATCAGGCGTGCCTCTGCAGCTCTGCCAAAGTCCTAGCAAAGTTCTCAAGGCAGGGAGGAGACCAGAAAGTGATTTCAGCAAGATAAGGTAGACTTTGCCTGACTCAGAGAATGCCAGAAAGCAGATCCTTTATATAGGCCATGGGGTGTGGCTCCATGACTCAGCACTTATCCCGGCCTGCCCCTCCCTTCCTTCTGTTGATGCCGCTTATCAATTCTCCTGAAACGAGGGTAACTCCAGTCTGCAGCTGTTGGTAATTGACCTTCCTCAGGCTCACATGCTGTGGGGGAGGGGGAGGGGTCTAGTTGCTCCGTTTTCCTGGGCATGGAGCCAGGGCTGGGGGCTGGAGGCGCTTCTTCTTCCTCAGCCTGTCTGGGCATGGAGCCAGGGCTGGGGCCGGGAGGCATGCTGGGACATTCCTCAGCGTTCGGAAGCGGATAAGAAGGCCCCGGCTGCGGGGAAAGCGGACGAGGCACAACACTTCCTTCCATCTAGCACGTAGTTGCCCATATTGAAACCAAGTACAATTTTCCCCTTCTTCTTTTAATACATGCAAAGATTTTAATTGCAAACTACCTCTTTCATTATATAAAAGATCTTTATATGTAATCATTTCCTGTTTCTGTTCTAAATTTATATTCTCTATTGTATGTCTAGGACTTGCCCACATAGGAACCTTATAATTTAATTTATAAAAATATTTCTTCCAGACACGCAAGAGAGCAATTCTTAACACATGATTCTTAAAAGCCTTATCCACTTTTTTGTCATAAATTAAATATGCATGCCATCCATATAGCAAGTCATAACCTTCTATATTCAGGATTCTTTCCTCCGTTAAATTAAACCAATCACTTATTGCAGAGAGAGCAGCTGCTTCATAATATAATTTAAAATTGGGCATTTTTAAACCTCCCCTTTCCCGAGAATCTTGAATTATTTTCATTTTAACCCTCGCTTTTTTCCCTTCCCATATAAATTTATTAATTCCAGTCTGCCATTCCTCCAAATTTTTATCCTTCTTAATTATTGGTATCATCTGAAAGAGGAATAAAAATCTAGGTAAAACATTCATTTTGATAACAGCTATTCTCCCCAACAACGATAATTGCAATTTTTTCCAATCAACTCCTTCTGAACTTTTTGCCATAAAACCTCATAATTATCCTTATACAATTTCACATTTGATGATGTAATATAAACCCCTAAATATTTAACCTTTTTTACAATTTCAAATCCTGTTATTTCCTCTAATTTTTCTTTCTGTTGTCTAGCCATATTTTTTATTATCACTTTTGTTTTATTCTGATTTATCTTAAACCATGAAATCTTCCCATATCGATCAATTATTTCCAACAGAGATATACTTGAATTTATAGGATTTGTTAAAGTAATCACCAAGTCATCTGCAAAAGCTCTCAATTTATATTCATGTTGTCTAACTTTAATTCCCTCTATCTCCTTTACTTCTCGTATTTTATCCAATAATGGCTCCAGAGTTAAAATAAACAATAATGGTGATAAAGGACATCCCTGTCTTGTTCCTTTCGCAATCTTAAAAGCTTCTGTTAAACTACCATTAATTATTATCTGGGCTGTTTGCTCTCCATAAATTACCCTAATTATTCTTACAAAACCATCTCCAGATTGCATTTTTTCTATTAATTTAAATAAAAAATCCCAATGCAATCGATCAAAAGCTTTCTCTGCTTCAAGAAAAATAAATGCTGCTGGAATAAAAATTTTCTTTTCTAATACTCCAGTAAGTTAACAATCTGCCTAACATTATTCCTCATCTGTCTCCCTTTTATAAATCCAGATTGATCAGTATGAATTCTTCATTGTAAAATTAACATTAATCTATTAGCTATTATTTTAACAAAAATCTTATAATCATTATTTAAAAGTGAAATTGGCCTATAATTCCCATCTTTAGAACAATCCTGTTCCTCTTTTGGTATCAGTGAGATAAAAGAAGTTCTCCATGAGGGGGGAATTCCCCCTCCTAATTTTACTTGATTAAATAATTCCTTAAGTGGCCCTAGCATCTCATCTTGTAAATTCCTATAATAACTTACTGTAAACCCATCCGTACCAGGAGTTTTCCCCATTTTTAATTATTTAATTACCAAAATAATTTCTTCAGAAGTTATAGGCTGATTCATGCAAGCAAAATGTTGGAGATGTAATTGTGATGAGGCTACATATTTTCATATTTGGTGGACTTGTAAGAATATTAAGGCTTTTTGGATAAAAATTTGGTGGATTTTACAAAATGTTCTGAAAAAGAAGATAAAGTTCCTGCCGCAATTTTTTTCTGCTGGGAATTATTACGGACTGTACAGTAATTGAGACCAAATTGATCTTAAATCTAATAACAGCGGCAAGATTACTGATAGGACAGTATTGGAAGAAAAAAGAAGTACCCACAATAGAAGAATGGATATTGAAAGTTGCCAATTTGGCTGAGATGGCAAAAATCTCAGCCTTTTTGAAAGACAATACACACGAAAGATACTTAAATGCATGGAAAAAATGGATTGACTATATTCAAAGTAGATATCAGACTAAGAGTTATCAGACTGTCTTTGAATGATTAGGATATATTATTTCTGATTGTTTCGGAGGAAGTTAGGAATTGATGAGAGTTGTAGGAGTATAATTGAGTTAGGAGAAATTTTTTTTAGCATATATTTGTTTTATTTTTAACTATATCTTGTGTTTGTTCCGGGAAGTCGGGGGGGGGGGAGGGGGGAGGGAGGTTTGTGAAGGGAGGGGGAGGGGGGAAAGGGGGGAAAATGTTTTGTAAAACTTTTTCAATAAAAATAAATCACTTTTCCCACTGGAAAAAAAAAAACTCCCACTAAAACTAATGTGAACTGCACCCACCGCCCCTCAGATTTGATGCATTCAGGAGCACCATGCAATGGTATTGCACAAAAAGTTTGGCTAGCATTTTTGCAGAGGGAATCTTGGGGCAAGGGACAAAATGCACCTGTTTTGAGAAAAGGTATATAATAAACCAAATAACAGTGTTTTCCCAGTCTCGGGTAGTTCCACTATAAAGTCCATTGATATATCTTTCCATGGTTCTTGGGGACTTGCCACACTTTGCAAGAGTCCTGTTGGTTTCCCTGATGGTCTCTGCTATTGCACAGATTGGACAGCTGGCCACAGAGCTTTCAATGTCCTTTTTCAAAGAGGGCCATCAGAATTTCTGCTTGATCAAGTGCAGGGTTTTTATGAAACCAAAGTGTCCTGCAGACTTAGTCATGAGTGCCCTGTAAAAGAGTGCTTCTCAAGCTTGAGGGCACACACAGTTTAACTCCAACCGAGGCCAGTCCATCACACATGGTGCAGTCATTCTTATGACTGCACCATGTAGGCTTGGAACTGAGCCACTTATCGAGTTTTAGCACTTCTTTCAGCTTTTTGCACAGATCATTTGACATCTCAGATTCCTTTCTCCCCTGAGATCTAGTGGTCATGAGTGACTAGCTGCTTAGAGGGAATGACTGGTCAAAGCACTTTGGCTTTAATACTATTATATTGAGGCAATCTGGATACAGCATCCACCATAAAATTCATTTCACCTGGAATATAGCATAGGGTGAAATTGAACCTGTTAAAGTATTGAGCCGAGTGGACTTGCTTAGGGGATAGTTTACATGGGTTTTTTAGAGCCTCTAGATTTTTATGATCAGTCCACACCTCAAACAGTGTTTTTGATCACTCTAGAAAATGCCACCAAGTAAGCAAAACCCACCATATTGCATATGCCTCCTTCTCCAATACTGCACATCTCTGCTCAGGTTCAGTACATTTTTTAGAGGTATACATGCAGGGTTGCAGCAGGCTCTTTTTTTGTAATAATACAGCCCCCACAGTTACATCATATTATTGCCTAAATAAAGAAAGGATCATTTGGGTTGAGGTGCTTTAGCACAGGCTCCACTGCAAACAGCTGTTGAAGTTGTCTATGGAGATTCTCAGTCATCTGATCATGGTTGTCCCAAAGATGCTTTTTTTCCAACATCATCTATCTCCAATCTATAACACAGTCCTTTCAACAGTTCCAAGAAGGCTCCACACCAATTTGCACTACTCAGATGACCCTGATGACACAGATAAACCTCCAGGTGACCTTAATGACCTGCTAAAAGAATGCAAAGGACCAGCTGTCTGCAAGGAGTATAAATCTTTCCATTTCCCACCATCCAGTCAGAGCTGAAGAAGCTTCTTGGATGAGAAGTGAAATGTCTTCGAAGAAAAACCAGAAAGTCCAGTTGCCTCTTGAAAAAAAAGCACCTTTGAGACAGTTGAAGTTTTTTGAATGCCGCATGGCAGTCCATAGTCCACTTAAATGGCTGACTTAGCTTCAGTTTGCCTTTAATTTTTAAAAGATTGGTGCTTGGTAACATGATTTTGGCAAATGAGAGGAAAACTTGCCAGTAGAAATTTGTAAATCCTAAGAAACTTTGTAACTGCTTCCTAGTGCAGGAAGGGGCCATATCTACTGGGTCCACCACTACTCCTTCATTAGTAAGTAACCCAGGTAATCAATTATCTTGGTGAAATTCTCATGTAGAGAGCTTTCTATACAATTCAGCTGCTTGAAGTCTCTTTAGGACTGCTCACACCAACTTCATATGAGTCCCCATAGTCTCAGTATATATTAAAATATCACCCAAATACACCAGCACCCTTTTATATAAGTAGTGATGCAACATCTCATTGAACAGTTGCATGAAAACAGCAGGGGCTTGCTGCAAACCAAAGAGGAGCACTTGGAATTGAAAGCATCCCAGAGTGCAGTTTTCCACTCACCACCCTCCTTGATTCAAACCCAGTAATAAGCCTCCCACAAGTCTAATTTAGTGATGATTTGCCTTTGGGTCTATGTGCAAGCATGTCTTTCATCAGAGGCAATGGGTAAACATTTTCTATGCACACTGCACTTAACCCATATAATCAATGCACAAATGAAGGGTTCCATCTTTTTTCTCACAGAACAACACTGGGGCTGCCATTCGCGGTCTAGCTGGTTGAATAAATCCACGTTTAAAGTTTTTGTCCATGAATGTGTGAAGTTCCTCTAGCTCTCATGGAGGCATTGAGTAGAGTTTAGGTTTGGGGAGTTTAGCCCCAGGAAGGATTTTGATACCACAATCAGTGGGCTTATGAGGTAGGCACGAGTAGGAGTCTTTCTCACTAAACAGATTCTGTAGATCCCAGTACTCCTTGGGGATTCTGGGGTCACTTTTTGGGTGCTCCGGCATGACTGCCCCTAACTTCCTCAGTTCTTAGGTTTTCTTGCCTCTGGGCATTGGGATCGCTTCCCCCTTTTTGGCTGCTTTGTGCCCATTTTTTAAGAACCTTCTCCTCCAGTTCATATAGGAGTTCCATTTCTGGAATCAAGACAGTCCAAGCAAGAGGGGTCTCTCCATCCCACACGCCACTATGAAAATCAGAATCTCTTTGTGCTTTCCCATTCTCATTTCTACTGGCTCAGTTATAAAATGAGTTCTCTCCCAATTACTGTCCCATCCAGTTGGCAAAAAGCTATTGGCACATTTAATTGCTTAAGTCTCAGTCCAACTTTTCCATGACCTCAGAACTAACCACACACTTTGTGAAGCCCAGGTCCAGTAGAGGTAACAGCCTCTCCTGGGTCCCTGATGAGGGCACAATAGTTCTACAGGAACGGTTACAGGGATTACATGTTGACTTACCAGGGGGGCATTCATGGAATTCGTTTCACTTTTTCCCAGGCCAGTCAGAGCTTGCAGCCCCTCATAATCAGAAGTCACAAACTCAATGACCTCCACCCCTTTTAACACTGTCTCATGATACCTTGGAGCTGGTTTCTCTGCCTTTTCCCTCAGAGTCGCCATGGCTTTGGGGCTGAGCTTGGTGGATCGGCATTTGGCAGCTAAGAGTCTCTCCTTCCCACTTTTAAAACATGCTGTGGATCACTGTCTGGACCCAGACATACCATTTGCTGACTTCATCCTGATTGGGAGGATTTGTGCCACCTGTAACTGTCCCAGTGTTGATCTCTGGTCAGGTCAATTTCTACTTCATCCACCAGCACATACCAGTGTTGTAGGATGCATGGGGCTCATGAGATGCAGGCTGTATTTAAAGCAATCGATCAGGATGTCTTCAGGCCATGTGGCTAGCCAATACATTAACTCTTAGAACTCCTGGGTGTATGCAGCCACTGACTGCTGAACTTGAGTGAGGATCTTCATTTGGGACTGAGCCTCGTGCTCCACCAGTGAGGCTTCAAACCATTGGTGAAGAGCTGGCATGAAGTGGTCATAGTTCTGCAGCTGGGGGACATCATCATTATGGAGGGAGACCATCCCCTTGGTCCATTGCACCCTCAAGAGCCATGTCATGCATCTTACTTGGGCTAACTCCAATTCAGCCCCATACTCCTGCATCTAGTTCTAGAGTTGTACCAGGAAAAAACCCAGTTGCTTGGGGGTCTCCCCTGTTCTTCAGTCCCAATGCTGGGACCTTTGGGGTCCAGCATTTCTGAGGGACAGCTTGTGCAGGTGGAGGGGCTCACATAGTGACAGCTGGTGGTGGTGACACTGCTGGGACTGGGGCTGGTCCAGGTGGAGCAGGTGCAACTGGTGCTGTGGCTGCTGGCACAATATTTCCATCCACGGCTTTGCTTGGGGTGGTCCAGGGAGCCCGAGCAGTCATCTGAGTGAGTTTCCCAGGGTCTCCAATTCTCAATCACTTCTTGTAATAGGTACAGGGAATGGCTCAGCATGGCATCCTCTGGATCTGAATCAAGAGCGTGGACTTCACCTCTATCCCTCTCATGCTACTTTAGTCTGTGGAAACCTCTGCTTCCTTGAGTAAAAGTCACCACTGAGGGTTGATCCTCTAGTTCTTCTTTTTTCCCCACACCCCTCATGCATTTGAGCCTGATGGGCTTCTCGTTGAAGTCCAGTTCCTCTCACCATTCTGTCTCATCTCCAATTTCCTCCCGCTCACTCCCATGGTTGGACATTGGAAGCTTGGTCCCCATGCTAGCCTGTAGTCTCCAGGTTGACTGTTAAAACAGACCCTGGCTAATGTCAAGGTTGCCTCTGATCAATTCCTAGGAAAGAAAACTCTTGACTCCAGAGATTCAGAGAAAACGTACTTTTACTAAGAACAAACTGAATGCAGCAAAAGGAAACATGCACAAAAAAGACATACCATCCTCATGCTTCCTCTCCCAAATGCCCATTGCTCCCTCCCTCCCCACTGGGAGGGTAACACAAACTAGTATTCTTCCATCTCAGTGATTATCTGCTTAATGTTGATTGTTACATGTAGTACTGTTGTAATATTATAGTTAAAATTTGCATTACGAATCAGGAACTTTCATTCTAATGTCATTTCTATTTTGGATATCTTAATTTCTCTTACTACTTACTTAATTTTCCATACCTGGTTTCATCTCTTTTTCCCTTGTGCATTTATTTAGTAGAAAGATAATACTAGAGTTCTATGACTTTTAGGATTATATCTCTGCAGTGCTATCAGTATAATGTATATTTGCACATAGTATATATGATATACATATCGACTATGAATAATATATGACAATACCTTATGAAAAAACATATGGTTTAATATCTGCTTGGTTGCTGTCAAGTTCTTGGTTATAGCTAGACCACTACCACCTTTCTATCTCTTTTATATTTGCTGTCTTTAAAAAGGACAAGAATGAAACAACTATTCCAACAGACGATTCCTCCCCCCCACGAAATACACTGTGACCAGTTTTAGGAGACAAAAACTGTTTGTTATAGGAGACATTCTTGTTTTAAGTTTGTTTGTTTAACACAGTTGGATGCCATAAATCACTGTTCTATGAAAACTGATTATTAGATCCCGACATTTACCCAAGAAAAATATCAGAAGCTAGTTTGTGCTATGTGGCTTTCTTCTAAGAATCCATTTCTCCTCCTCCTATCCTGATTTAAGACTGACAAAAGGGAATGTGTAGGAAAAGAACACATCTAAATAATCTAGTCTTTGTTTTTTGTACTTTCTCTGCAGGGAATCCTACAGTTGTCTCAGATTACAATGCCTATTTGTGCTTCAAGATCACTTTTGCTGCATTTGTCATTAAACCATAAATTGAATTAATAATTTTCACTGTAATGGGAGGAGGGAGGCTACAAAAATTGATCAGGGTTAGTATCATTTGTTGTTGTGTCTCACATTTTGCTTAATTTCAGCAGCTACTGCTCCAGATTGCATAGATGCTGGTGGAGAAGAACTTTTCTATGATATATATTGCAACATTTTTATTGCATTTCACAGGTCCTCCAGTAAACGTTACTTGCAATATTTTTATCAACAGTTTTGGATCAGTCACAGAAACCACAATGGTAAGTGCGGCAATGCCACTGGCACTGAAACAACTATCCTTGATATATGTCATAAACACAAACTGTCATTATTTTTCTATTTATTATTCAACTTGCAGGTCCTCCTGTAAATGTTACCTGCAACATATTTATCAACAGCTTTGGTTCAATAGCTGAAACTACAATGGTGAGTGGGGTTGCCTATTGAAGCCATCTTGTGAAGAAGAGGCATGTGCCATGGATCTGAGGTTTCCTAAATCTGGAAGCCTCAGATGTGAGGGTGACCAAGAATGTTTATTGTCTTTCAGAAAAATCTAAAAAGTCATTTTTAAGGAAAAAAAAACCCTTGTGAAATGATTTTTGTTTTGCCTAGCACTCAAATTAAATATATTAACGAATAGTGGGCATAGAAAAATACAGGGGTCCTCGACTTACGACCACAGTTGATGTATGTTGCTAAGTGAGTTTTGCTCCATTTTATGATCTTTCTTGCCACAGTTGTTAAGTGAATAATTGCAGTTAAGTTAATAACATTGTTGTTAAATGAATCTGGCTTCTCCATTGACTTTGCTTGTCAGAAAGTCATAAAAGGTACACATGATCCCTGGACACTGCAACTATCATAAATATGAACCAGTTGCCAAGCCTCTGAATTTTGATCATGAAACCAAGGGGATGCTGCAACGGTCATAAGTGTGAAAAATGGTCATAAGTCACTTTTTCCAGTGCTGTTGTAACTTTGAACAATCACTAAATGAACTGTTGTAAATTGAGGACTACCTGTATCAGTTTTACAAGGCAGAATAAAAATATAATAAACAATGTTTCATGATGATCAAAACCAGCTAACTGAAGCAGTTATCTTTCTTATATTTCCTACTGGCAATATAACATAAAACATAAGGCAGGCCTTATGTTTTTAACTCTGCATGAAAAATTGGGCAAATCATAGCTTTTGCTTACATCAACAATGGCCAACTGTTTTGGCAACTGTATCATAAATCAATTCATAGTATAAAAGAACACTATTAGTAATCTATTACTATTACATCTACTAATTTTCTTCTTTTGTGGGATAGCAGAAGGAAAAACAATTACGTGTGCAGAGTAAACTTGAGGCATTTGGGGCTCTCTCACTTTTATTCACATATAATTGGTGCCAAATGCAACAAAACCTATTCAGGTTATGCCATCTGCTTCTGGAATATTACAGACATGAATTTTATTTTCAAGAGAAAAATGCCATGAAAGTAATTCAAAATTTTAAACTCCAGAGCAAAAGAACTATATATTACAACAGCAATGGTAGAGATAAGGCTAAGAGGTTGCTTCCAGCCCACATTCAGTGGCTGATTAGCAAGATGATATGGAAGCTGGCAGAATTTTCTTTCCTCTTCTTTTTCAGTCATCCTTCAGTTCACATTTGTTAAAAAGAAATATAAGCATTGTTCCATTAGTATTGATAAGCCCACCCCCTTGTTAGCTGTCTTCATTTTAAAGGATCATTCTATTTAAATTCTTGAATCAACCATGCCTTGGATCTCACAAATTGGCCACACATTTTTATTTATCACTAAGCATGAGTCTGTGAGCCAATTCAGTTAAAGATAATACAAATTACGTGTCTCAATTAGTATGTGAGATTAACTCCTGCTTCTTAGAGGCTAGTTTGAAACAACAGTATGGGGGAATTTCCCCCCCCCCATACTTTTAGGATTTCTTCCGCTCTGGGACAACAGCAGAAAACTTCTTTACATTTTACATCTCCCGTGATGACATCAGCAACCTGCACCTGCAATGCAGCAGTCTTATACTGTACTTAGCAAGCATGTATTTGCAGTATTGTGTTCTGCCTTGTTTTCATACATATAGCCCTAAGCAGAAAACCAATTGGAACAAAGATCCTTTTTGCCTGAGTTCTCCATTCTTTCTCCAAAAAAAAAAAAAAAAGTTATACTGATACCCTTAACTAGATTTCTAAGTAAGGAAAGATTCTGTGATGAAAGTCCTAGTCCTGATTATAGGTGAGCATGAGTGATAATGAAATTTTAAAAACTGAAATAGGGTAAATTCTACTTGTCACTGGCTTTGCAAGATGGCATTCAATGATGATATTTGCACGAACTAATGCTGATTGCATTAATCAGACTCATCCATTGCATTTTATTGTTTCTATAATGTGCATCTATTGTGGGTATATTACTGCTTTTCAGCTAACAAAAAAAAAAGCTAAATATTGGAATAGCTTCGAACCAAGACTTTTGGCTGCCTCATTTGCTAAATTATAACATACCTGCTGACAGTGTCAAAGGAGATCGTTTTAGTTCAGTGCTGTTTGGATGTCTGTGGCTGAGTTTCTTAAAGCTGACATCTCACCAATAAATATATTTGAAACTGAATGAAGGAATGCTGTTGAAGGCAGACATCAGCTACTACTCATCCGCTTTGCTTTATAAAGTCAATCTAATGATATGATAAGCAGAATTGTGCCTTCCAGAAGTTGTTCTGCTGAGTATCCTATTTGCCTAGGTGTTTGAATATGGCTGGATGAAGTAAAATTGGAAAATGAATGCAAATTAAAAATTATTCATTGTGTGTTGATATAAACCCACTTAATCGGGAACTATTGTTTCTGGCGAGAAAAAAAAATCCTTCTCCTGAAACGTTTGTTTTGATTCTCATTTTTATTTGAGATGGGTTTAACAAATATAAATGTACTGTATGTGGATTTAAAAGCTTAAATTGCATATTGTCTGTAATTTTAAATTTAAACAATCTTTCTGTTTCTAAACGTCTTGCATTGAAATTTTTAAAATTGGGCTTGATATATATTCATATTTATTCACATTTTAAATCAATGCACTAAGCTTTTGTGTCGCTTTTTCATTTTATTCCTTGCCTTTTTGTCCTCACTCCAAATTTTGGCAAGATGACAAGTATTTCCAATTTTTTGTGTCACTATTTTTATATTAAGTGTTTTTCTGAGGCAGAAAGCCAACATTTGTTAAATCAACAGCTATTAAAATAACATGCTGCTACATTTTAACACATTGCCAGGACTGAGCATTCCCAAAGATACCAAAATCATAAATCTATATTTTATACAGCTTTAAGAAGTTACATCTGCACCAGTTTTAATCATTTTATATACATATGTAAGAATGTTGTCAAGGAATTCAGGAGTTCAGCTTACTTTATTTCTTTTATTGATCTACTAATTTGCCAGGCAGATATTCTAAAAGAATTAAATAATGTTGCAATTTAATTTAATATTTTGTAAACTTCCTTGCTTTGGACATTTAAAGAGTGTATACATAGAAATATGCACTTTAAGAAGATTTTTTGTAAGAAAATGTAGTACCTTGATATATAATATCTTACTATCTAGATAAATAGAGCATATTGTTAGTCTTAGATACTAAAGTATATAGCAAGAAAGTACCTTACATGATAAAATATAAGCCACTTTAATTGTACCCTTTTAATTCTTTCCCACACTCATAATCCATTGTGTGAGAAAGAAGAGATAGGATCCATTTACCCTTCTTCCCTTCCTACTATATGT
This sequence comes from Ahaetulla prasina, assembly GCF_028640845.1. Lineage (NCBI taxonomy): Eukaryota > Metazoa > Chordata > Lepidosauria > Squamata > Colubridae > Ahaetulla > Ahaetulla prasina. The sequence continues at coordinate 85,325,672 of NC_080543.1, read as the reverse complement.
CTGAAACCATGCCCCATGTTCTAGTGTTGAAAAAAATCACAGTTGGGAGTTAGCTATATTGGTGAAAATTCCATTTACTCCAGAACAGTAATGGTATATGAAAACCTCTGTAAGAAGTGTTGATTCCCTTATAATCTAGATCCAGGTTTGATGTATGGAGGATGACAGAACTTGACAAGGATTGAACATCCACAATGGCGAGATAGCTATGGTTGTGAAAACTTCCTATTTGCATTTGAATGCTGTTTGCGAACAGTTGTAATTGTATGGAGGGCAATATACAAACACTTGACTCACACTATATTTTTTTAGTTCCAGTGACTGAAGGCTGGCCAACCTGGTCATAAAGAGCCTAATAACAGTAGGAACAGGGAAAGATTATCCCCCCCCCAAATAATGGGTTGCACATGAGAAAGACTAGTTGTTATAAGGATTATGCCAAAATCCACTTTTGGTTAATTTGGAACATTTGCTGATCTATGAAAAAGGTACTCCATAGCAAAGGGTACAAAGGAAATCCCTTTTCAGCCCAACTTTGTCAGATTGTGTCAATACACTGAGTTCATCCTCCAGTCTGTTACTTAAGACAGGAGGAAAAAGTTTAATTTGCAAGAATGGCATTTGATATGCACAAACATTTTTGTTGATGATTCTAAAAGGCTTATAAAATTTTGAATGCTTTAACATTGCAATCACTTATCTGAGAGTAAGCTCCCAGGAAATTAGATATGAGAATCATTTGTTGGACTATATACTTTTAATTTGTCCCAGCTTCTGCCAACCTAGCAGTTTCTGCCAACCTAGCAGTTTCGAAAAATGCAAGTAGAAAAAATAGGGACCACCTGTGGTGGGAAGGTAACAGCGTTCCGTGCGCCTTTGGCGTTGAGTCATGCCGGCCACATGACCACGGAGACGTCTTCGGACAGCGCTGGCTCTTCGGCTTTGAAATGGAGATGAGCACCGCCCCCTAGAGTCGGCAACGACTAGCACATATGTGCGAGGGGAACCTTTACCTTTACCTTATATTTTTAATTCTGATGATTTTCCAATTTTTTTTGTGATTAAAAATGATTCTATTTTAAAGATACTCTTTTTTCTGTTTGACTGAGACAAAAATTACATTTGATCCCCCAGGTTAAAATCTGTGTTGTGTCTGTTGCTAAACATAAATATCAGACAGTAGTGAGAATAATTAATTCAGAATTTTATGGACTGATAATAAGTAACTTTAAGAACAAACTCCATGCTATCCAGATGTGTATTTATACAAGAACATATGGTGTGCATTTGCATAACATGTGTATGAAACATCTAGTCATTGTTCATCTTTCTCTAATGGAAAGCATCCTTTTATTGCCACATGAAAGAAATAAAACATCAGAGCTTCCTGAATCTGTTTGACCCAAACAGTTAACTGTGATTAGAAAGCCCATAAATATAAATATTTAACTATCCTTGGATTATATCCACCTTAGGATGACATATTACCTGTGATATATTCAGGAAGATCCACGCAGATTCTTATCCTCAAAAAGTTATCACCCAAAGTTTTTCCAGATGCTATGGCAGATTCCATTTGTACATAAGATTATTCTTAGGAACTGCTAAAATAACAAAACAATCTTCACTTCACTCACATCTCATTTTAGGATTTGGCATTGCCCAAGATTAAAACATTTGGGTGGTGGGGAGGGAATTGCAATCTGTCTGATTCAATGTCTGTTAAAAAAACAGTATATGCAGCATATTCAGACTTTAATTTTTCTCCTATTATTTATATCACAATCCATTGACATCTCTTATGGCACAAATGATACTAAGGTGTGGAATGTGAATCTACTGGAAAAATTAATTTCAATTATTAAACTAAATTTGAACTAATTGTCTAAATTAGACAATTCAAAGATTGTAACAAAAATAAAACTGAATGTCTTGGCTTCTGTTTTAAGTAAAATGTATTCCTCTAATGATGTGATAAAAGTTTTAAAATAATTACCTGATTGAAAATGTTTATCACATTGTCTAACCTTATTTTAAAGAAATGTTTCCTACCCGCTTTTTAAAATAGAATTCTTAACTTTCATGTGAATTCAAATAGAAAAATTGACTTCTTGTCCAGTTGTGCCCAATATATATATATACATACGTTTATAATTTGGTAAAAACATTTTTTTTTTTACAAAATATACAATTCAAATAATGCAAAGGGAATCTAAAAAAAAAACCAAACCAAAATTTTAGAAAAATCCAGTAACATGTAGCATTCCAGAAACATCCAGTATCTGCTGTAGCCTAAAGCCTGGGGACAAGTCCATTTTAAGAGCTTGTTTCTGTAATATCAGTGTGGAGGACCATTCAGAGCAGGGGTCACTCAGAATGGGCATGCTATTCCAGAGGGTCTCTAAGATTATGGAGTGACCTTATTTGATGGAGTATGGAGCATGCTGAATCTGCTGGATTATATTGGATGAACTCTTGGGAAACAAGAGTTCTCAAGTTCTCTTAAAAATGACCATTCTTATGCCATGAATGATTTTATAATGATTAAGCTTCTTAACAAGAAGCTTAAATTACATCTGGAAGGCAACTGGTAACTATCCCTTGGTAGTGAATACATTGTAAATAACAAAAGGTTCTAGATAGCCAAACAATTCTGCACTCACTTTCAATATGGGATGGCATAAAAAGAGAATGCCTCCCTATGCCTGGGTTGATGGTTGAACATTCTTATTTTGTTGAAATAATTATAATTCAAATAATTATATTTCATTACAAGAACTTTGCCCTATCTGCTACAGCTACATTTAGCATATGACTGATTATGATAGTGGCTAGTATATAGATATGTATATTAATTCAAAATTCAGACATGTAAATCCATTCAAATGCAAGATTACTTTCAATGGAGCAGGTGTTTGAACAACACTCTTTCACATTTCTGGCTCAGCTGGAAAGCTAAAGAACAGTTGATTATGGCATGTGCTTGTGCCATTCATTTATATCCAAAAAGGGGACACCAACCTTTTTGGCACCAGGGACTAATTTTGTGGAAGACAATTTTTCCACAGATGTGGGAGGGGAAGGGAAGGAGGACCATGCAACCTAGATCCTTCACATGCACAGTTTACAGTAGCGTTCGCACTCCTATGAGAATCTAATACCTGATGATCTGATTGCAGCTGGGGAAACAATGCTAGTACTGGGGAGCGCCTGCAAATACAGATGAAGCTTAGCTCACTTGCCTACAGTTCATCTCCAGCTCTGCAGCTCAATTCCTAACAGGCCACAGGCCAGTACTGGTCCATGGCCCGGGGGTTGGGGACCCCTGTGTTAGGGTGAACATATGTGAAAAACAAAACAAATTAAGCCCTATCTTAACTGTAGTTTGAATTTTTTAAAATGAAATTAGATAACTCTTTAAGAAGATTAAGCCGGTGGGTCTTCATGACATTGCTCCCCATATATCTGATTAGCAAAATACCACCTAACCTCATAGTAGCCTTGAAGTAGATATTATATCAGGACTCACTCATAGTGAGGGGAAAAATCAGTAACAACCTCCACCCACCTTCAAAGACATTCCATATCAAACAATTCTGCCTGTTGTTACACAATGCTGCCATAATCTTGTACCATTAGGGAGTACCATCAGTCTATATTTTACATAATTTTTCAGCATAGCACAAAATGTTAATGTTATCAAATGTTAGTTCTTCCTAGGACAGACTATGTTTATCTTCCAATAATTCAAAATGCATTCACTGTACTGAGGTCAATAAGTATTCCACAGATTCCCAGCTAATGTTTATTTATAAATTACTCTGCTAGATATACTGTATGAATACTTACTTAGATACTTGCAAATTAATCAATGAGGAGGCAATCAAAATTAGTCTTTAAAATTCTGGCAGGTTTTTATAACGTTTGGACAGTTTTTATTCTCACTATTATGGAATACTAATTACATTTCAAAATGTTTCCATTATGCTGAATAGATAAATTTTATTAATTTTATCAATAAAACATATGGTAAATACAGTCAGAGATCAATTTTGTTTTGGTTCTGAAAAGAATGAGGTAAAATTGCCACTCCATAGCTTTATGATTAACAACAACAACAATAACAATAATAATACACCATTGGCACTGAAAAATTTGCCATCAGTCAATTTTAAATTTAAAAGGCGACTTTACTGTGAACAGCTTGTATCCTGTGGTGGTACATATAACACCATCAAACATCCAGATCTGCCTATCCCAGGTCCTTGGTAAGGACTTGATAGGTAGACAAAAATGCCAAACCTGGGTCTGAACATCTGGCTGAGTATGCAATGATTAGTAATAATAATAACAACAACAACAAGAAGGAGAATGTGGGATTTTTGAATCCAAACAGACAGACATTTGGTCCACAGGTAATGCATGATTTAAAGAGAAACAGCTAGAAAAAAATTATGAAATACTGCAGTCCGCAAATGGAAGTTGAGTGATTGTGGATGAAGAAATCAATGGTTGTACCATTAGTAATAGAAGCCCTTGGAGGAATTTTGAACTTATTAGACCTAAATATTCTGACTTTGTAAAAAACCTTCTTACTTGGAACTGCTTATATGCTCCATATAAGCAGTTAACATATGCTTATATGTTACCTTAACAATGCTTAGATCCTTGGTTAGAACAAGAACTATTAAGTTTTTACCAGTCCCAGAATGTGAATTGAATTGAAGGTTAACAACAACAACAATAATAATAATAATAATGACAAGAACTCCCAGATTGTCCTTGACTAACATAAAACATACTGTATCAGATAATTCAATAATTCATCTAGGTCTCAAAGTCTAAAAACACAATCTCCTGGGCAAAAGATTAAATAATTGGTATATCTGACATTTCTATAGGACTACAGAGTGAACATTTTTTTGAGGCAGCAGTGGAACGACTCCCGTCTTGCTTATAGTGAATACCCTGATGACTCCTTGGATTTGGATCCATCAATGTTGGACTCTATTTGGAAACCCGATTTATTCTTTGCCAATGAGAAAGGTGCAAACTTCCATGATGTTACAACAGACAACAAGCTTCTAAGGATTTCCAAAAATGGGAAAGTATTATATAGTATCAGGTAAACCACTGTTTGTACACGTTGGGCATATTCTTGGTTTTTGAAAAATGTGTCTTAGATCACAGAATGGAATTTAAATATTCAGCTGAAGTTTGAATTCAGTAGGGCAGAAAAAATGTCTCCACATTGCTTGACTTTCCTTTTCTCAGATAGGAAAAAGCATCATCATCAAAAAATATCAAGGATTGATAAGATATAAAACAAATTTGCTGCTCCAGCATTTCCATCTTTATGAGTTGGGAGTGCAGAAAAAGAAAAGCTTCCACTTGTGTGAATTACATTCCAAAGCAAAAAGAAATTTAGTGTACTATATGTCTGAAAGCATGCCCCGTGTGCTAGTATTGGGTTACAAATAATGTAATTTTTGCAATGGAGCCTTCCAGATAGCAAGTACATTTAAACTATGAAGCTAAATTAATAATTTCTATACAGGTAGTCCTTAACTTACAACAGTTCATTTAGTGACCATTCAAAGTTACAATAGCACTCAAACAACTGACTCATGACCATTTTTCACAGTTACGACCTTTGCAGCATCCCCATGATCATGTGATCAAAATTCAGATGCTTGGCAATTGGTTCATATTTATGATGGTTGCAGTGTTCCGGGGTCATGTGACACCTTTGCAATCTTCTGACAAGCAAAGTCAGGGAAGTCAGATTCACTTAACACTAGTAACTAGTGTTACTAACTTATCAGCTGCAATGGTTCACTTAACAACTGAAGCAAGAAAGGTTTTAAATGTGGCAAAACACACTTAACAAATGTCTTACTTAATAACAAAAATTTTGGCCTCAATTCTGGTTGTAAGTCAAATACTACCTGTATTCTATTTTTTTTCTTTCTTGCTGCAATTTTTTTTATCACCTGCAAGCTACTTAATTATTTAGTGAAGAATTTAAAATAATAATCTGAAATCTCACAAATTAAATCTGAAATCTCACAGATTTAAGAGTTTTCACCCATACAGAAACCTCCTCCCCCAATTTCAGTGTATTTTCTTCTTTATCTGTTACGGTTTCTGATTTTATTTATCCAACTGTGAAGAAAGGCAAGTTAGTTTTAACTCAAGTCGTAAGATCCTTTTTAGGTGCATGCCAGGGACAAGCAAATACTGGTTTCATGAACTATTGTTACATTGTTGTAGTTATTGCATTCCAATGATCATTATAGGTTAGATACTGATGTAATACCATTACTGCTTTACTGAGGACAGAGACAATATTTTAAGTGGGTTTTGTTTTTTTTAGAGTTTGCAGAGGTTTAGGTTTTTTGTTCATAAATCTTTCTAGGGGTAGGAAGCGTATCAGGGACTTTTTCTCATTCAAAAAAAAAAGTCAGCAGAAATAACATCACCATTGTTTTATGGATTAGGCTGAGTTCTAGTGGTACAATCTCAGGGGATTTGGAAACCATACAAAGCAATTTGAATTGTTTGGAGCCCACAGTGGTGGATCCCCAATTTTTTATGTACACATCCAAAAAACAAAATAAAAAGAAAATGTGTGAACTCAGGCTGTTTTAATTGGTTGATAGAAAAGTTAATAGAAACTAGGGCTTTTCCATCATCAGTATAAAATAAAGATGAAAGGCTCATGAAATACTGTCCTGATGCTCACACTCTTCTGCTTCAGAACAGACAGAAACAAATGATAAGTACAAATAAAAATAGAATTGGGGTGGGGAGGATAAACACAGGTTAAGCCTACAATTGTGGCTATACTCATTGGACAGAATTCAGTAGTATTTAATCGTGAGCTCTGCTCAAATTATGGAAGGCCATCCTGGGTGAGTTGGAGGGTGAGGTTTAGAAAATCCAAAAAGTTTAGTCTCTTGACTCCAAATTTTAGCTAAGTATTTTATTCTGAGGCTCATAAAAGATAAAAGGACTTCACCCCCTGAACCTATTCTCTCAATCATTTTAGAACTATTTCTAACAGACATAACTACTCAGCATTAACTTGACCTACTAAGTCCAACTCAGCAGTCCAAAGACTATTCAGGATAATGGCTTCACTCTGTCTGAGACATCTTTTGAGTTATCAGTCTAGACCAGAGTTTCTATGCTGGCTGGGGAATTCTGAGAGTTGAAATCACACATCTTACAGTTGCCAAGGTTGAGAAATGCTGGTCTAGACTACAATCCAAATATTAAGCAGTCTCACTTCTTTTTTTTATTATTATGTTTTTTCTTTATTTTTATATATACATCAACATCAATACATGAACAGTGTGGCATCTGGGTATAGTTCATTTTGATACAATATAGTTCATTTTGATACAATACTGATATCAGAAATATTTGTTACATTGGTTAAGCTTATATACTCCTAAAATTAATATTCATATTTGCATTAAGATATAGTCCTTCATTATTTAGTTATTCAGTATTTCAATGTACCATTCTAATGCCAATTACAATATTATTTAAGCATGCATAACAATACCATCTTTCAACCTCTAATCTTTCAATTTAATTATTTCAATTATTCTATTTAGTCAGGCCATCCTTACTAATCCTAATGTAATACACATATTGTATTAGATATAATCCCAATACTCCATCCTGACATCAATCACCATATTATTTAAACATACATGTTAAATCCATCTTTAAACCACTAATTATTGCTTTTATTCTATTATTTAGAAATGTGTATCCTTATTTCTACTTCTAGTCTAACTTTTAATCAGGCCCCCTTTATATTTAAAAATGTTTCCTTTCTATCCATAATCTCTCGCCTGTTTTAATATTTCAGTTCTTGTTTGTTTTTTGGCATGCTTCCCATACTCCTATTTTGGATCTTTGCCTCTATCTGCATCTACATTTTTAGTATTTAGTCTGAGTACTCCTCCCATCTCTATCATCTTATGCTGCCAAGCCTCCAGAGTATCTGCCCAACCCCTATCTCTCTTTCAAAGGTATCCTTCCATTCCATTTTTAAATCTCTTAAAATACTTTTCCCCTGATTTATTTCATTAGTCATTATAATCTTTATTGTCTTCTCCTTGTTTTGTTTGCTGATTTGTGTGTTCTGTCTTTTCCTCCATTCTTTCCATTGTCTCCTCCCTTTCCTGGACATCTTGATCTTTATTCATTGTTCCTTGTAAAATATTTTCTATTTTCCCATCTATGACTTGCATTAATTTTTTTATCTCCCTAAAGTTCTTTGCCCAAAGCAGGGATTGGCAACCTTAAACACTCAAAGAGCCACTTGGGTCCATTTCCCACAGAAAACAAAAAACTGGGAGCCACAAAACCTGGGCGGGCTTGGCCAGCTTGATATCACTCACACCAGCCATGCCTACCCAGGTTTTTTGGCTCCGTGTTTTCTATGAGAAATAGGTAACTCCCTCTCTATTTCACTCCCTCACTCTCTGTATCTTTCTCTCTCTCTCATCTCTCTTTCTCTCTCTCTCTCTCTCTCTCCCTCCCTCCCTCTTATCTTTCCCTTTCTCTCATCTGTTTTTCTTTTTCTATCTCACAATCACCCTCTCTATCTCCCTCTCATGCCTCTCTCATTTCTCTCTTTGTCTCTCTCTCTTTCTCTCCCCCTTCTCTCTGTGTCTGTGTCTCTCTGTGTGTGTCACTCTCTCTCGCTTCCTGCCTCTGTCTCTTCTCACTCTTGGAAAGCCCTGCAGCCCTGCATGCTCTCTTTGGGGCTTTTTGCCAGCTGTTTTTTTCTTTTCTTCCTTTGGAAAGCCGGGCTGGTGAAGCAATGAGCACAACCTGCGGAGGAGGCTTCCTCCTCCTCCTCTTGTGCGCATCGTCCGGGGGTGCGAGAGGATGAGGGGGAGGAGGGAATCCTCCCTCGTTATCTTCCTTGTTCTCAAAGTTGAACTTAGTCATAGAATGGATAAGTATAGAACAAGTATTACCACAGTTCTCCAAATGTTTATTTTTCTTATCAAAAATTTTCCAGGCTTATAGAGTATGGTATATTTTCATTCGTGAGCAGATGGCACTCTCAGCTTAGATTTCAGTGTTGTCTCAGTTCTAACAAGTATTTAATCCAATTTTAATTTGATTTATAAAAGCAAAGTCAATTATTAAAGTAAATAGATCCAGCATTTTAAAATGCCTTTCTAAAATAATGCCTGTCCAATTTAACTATCCAATTTTCTTTGTTTTGGAATTTTTAACTTTCCCCCTCTTAGTTCCTTTCTTTCAAGTCTGTAGTTTTTCTCTATGTGGTTATTCACTGCTGTAACAAATAGTTAAGATTCTCTTCTGAATTTTTTTTCTTTTTTTCTTTTTAGGATCAGTATTTAGGTAAAAAAGGAATCAACTCACCCAGTTCCATTCACTGTTCATTTACACCATTCTTGTACTTTCTTTGTTGCCTTGGCTGTCCTAGCTTCATGGTAACCATTTTGACTGCCTCTTCTCCTTGTTGTGAGGGAGAGGGAGGAAAGCCTGAATCAAGCAGGAGAGATTGTGACTCTCCACGATCTGCAGGGTGCCCCTCTTTTCTTCACTAGCCCTCTAGGATGGCTTTAGCTTCTTTTGGAGTCCTCTAATGGGGAGAACTCAGCGTGGGAGCGTGGAGACCCACTCCTCATGTCTGATCTTGCCGTGACATCAGCCAGAAGTCCAGTAGTCTCACTTCTATTTAACTTTTAAGACCAAAGTTAACTAACCATAGTTAGAGGATTTCTCTGCAGGGATTTAGGCTATGCCTACACCTATCAGAAACACAATCTTGTGTTGTTTATATATTTTTTGTTTATATATTTATATGCAGATATAATTATTATATGGTTATATAACTATAATTTGCATTTTATTAAATGCTATATGCTTTATCTTACAATAAACCCAAGTCCAAAGATGCAATTAACTGATTTTCTGTATGAGAAAAGTTAATGAGGCACAAACATGTTTATTCAGTATGATATTCTTTCAAAATATATCAACAGCCCCAGAGTGAATGGCCACCTGAATTCTCAGAAGTAAATGTGCTGTTACTTAACAGTGCTATTTTCACCTGTTTAATCTGAAGGAAAACAGAATGCTCTTATTTGCTTGAGTGATGTCAAATACATCTTACTAGGAGCAATGGTGCAGTAGTGCGTTATTTGGAGTGCAGTTGGATAATTTTTCTGACATTTGTACATGTCACAGAAATAATATTTCAAGCTGTCATTTCAGATTTGTAAAATGTATATGCTTCAATGAAAGTTAATATGATAAAGTATAAATAATAGTTGGTTTTGAATCCAAAGCTTATCATACCATATTCTATTGATCATAAATGCTTTCTTCATAGACAATCAGTATGAAGGAAATATATTGAACTCTATACCTAGCAAGTACTTACTTTAAGAATTACTCGGTAAAAGCCAGTGGGATAGAATTTATCTTCCTACTTCTTTTCAATGGATGAAAACCATATAAAGAAATCTTCTACATCTCTCAGATTCTGGTTGATGGCCCTTGAAAATGGCCAATGCAGAGGAAGATTTCAAGTTTGAAATTTGCAGTAAATTCAAGATGATCAACAGAATGTATATCATTGTGCCAGGCAGAGCAACCTTTTGGTCTCAGTCAATATTATTTTGGCAGGAAAAGGGAGGCCATTTAAACACGTAAAAAAGTTTCCTCTGTGCCAGAGTTTGGTATGAAAAGCTCTAATCTAAAGAAGAAAGTACACATTTAAAACTAAATTTGTGAAGTTGATAGTACTGTACATCTCTGCTCTTCCCAACTTCTCTATATGAGTGTCAGGTTACGAAGGAAGGAAAAACTGCAAAACAATACTCAGATTTGCAATGTGGTTTATCTCCTCTGGCACTCACTGACCACCAAAGCAATTCAAAGAAATTGTCAGAACTAACATCCGGTGCTCCCCACCACCATTTAATTGTTCCTGTTACCATGCCCCCTCCCACGTGCTTGCCCCGTCACCATGTGATCCTGGAAGCATAGTAGCTGCTGCTTCATTTCTCCCAGCTGGAGGGCTCTCCATTTTGTCCATGGCGCTCCTGCAGGTCCTCCTGCAGCCCGCAGCCTGCAGCTCGCAGCACCTCTGCCTCTCTGCTGGAGATGCTCCACTGGCAATTGCTGTTGTCTGGTGGTCTTGCAGTGTCCAGGTGCTTCTGCAGCTGTGGCTCATCATGCCTCCATTGCACTGCCGGAGACACTCACGCTGAATCCGCCAATCAGCTGGTGAGTGCTATCTCCTCTCCGATCTCTCACTGTGGCTCCCCCCCCCCCAGAATGGCAGCTCCAGGGCCGCAAGGGATGCTGGAGCTGACAATGAGTTCTCTCTTCATTGCCAGATCTCACCCCACCAAGAGGCAATATTTGAAAGATGAGTTTGGTCACACACTCAGACCTCTATATTTGTGAGGAGGAATTGTAACCTCCAGTTAAACTCATGGTACTTCTCCAAGACCTGAGGGATAAGCATTTTGTGTTTGCTACTGATGAAACAATACTAGAATTAGGAATAGGTGTTTTTATTGTTGGTTCTTGCTTTCCTGAAACTTCAAGAAGAACTAACTCCAGTTTAGAATTCCAACATATATAGTCAGGCCATGATAACTAAGAAACAATATTAAATTACAGGTTAAATTAGAATCAATCAACAACAATAAACAAGAATAAGCACCCACAAAAGGTATAAGAATGGGACATTTAAGAAAATATTGTTTGCCTACCAAGTATGGAAGCTTCGGGAGTTCTGATCACTATTGCAATAGCATTTTAGCTTATATATTGCCCCATAGCACTTTATAGCACTCCCTGGGCAGTTTACAATGTAGAAGCAATATTTTCATATTTCCTCCAACAATCTGGATTCTCATTTTACTAACCTCTGGAAGGATGAGTCAATCTTGAGCTGCATCAGGATCAAACTCCAGGCTGTAAGCAGAGTTTTGTTTGCAATACTGCACTTTAACTACTGTGCCACCAGAGTTCTATATTTATATCTTTTGGGAAAAATTGAACTACACATTTGTACTTAGGCTTTGAACTAAAAAATACAAATTCTCTATCATGTATTATTTACCTGTTTATATCTACACAGTTGGAAAAGCATAACAGGATGTAATACAAATAAGCATACTGGTCAATAAGAATTAAAGAATAATTTAAATAAAATTATGTAATAAAATTACATAATTCAATAACAGTAGGGAGTTATCCTGGGAGAGATTAGCAGTGAGAGCACAAAGATCAATGTCAAAACCAAAAATTATTGCTTGTTTTCCAAAGCCAGGAAGTTATTTCTCCTTCCCTTCCCACAGTTATATTGGTTGTGCCCAGATAACATTGATAGGTTGTGTTTTTGTACATGTGTTTTTTTTAAAAAAACATAAAGCATCAGCTCTTGCACTCCAAAAGGAACTATTTGGGAGGCAGGGGGGAGGGGGGAAGCACAGTGGAAGAAAAATGATTCAATTATCTTCAGGCAAAATTGTATGAAATTCTTGGCTATTTGAAATGTCTTTTTAAAAATATAAGCTTCTCACTATAAAACTTGCTAATTGATGGAGAAACTCTCAATAGAATTAAAGTAAGGATGGGATGGGATAGAATGGGATGAGATGGGATGGGATGGGATGGGATGGGATGGGATGGGATGGGTTGGGATGGGATGGGATGGGATAGGGACAGCAGGCCTTGTAGGCACATACAGAGCTTGTTCAACATATTAATAATAAGAAAAAAGTCAAGGAAAAGTAGGTGCACTAAAGATAGAAGATGGCAAGGAAGTAACAGGCAGCAGGGAGAAAGCAGAGCTGCTTAACTCATTCTTTACATCAGTCTTCACACAAAAAGTAATTATAACCCAACATTACGTACCAAAAAAAAACTACTGTAAAAGTCAAACTAGAAATAAAAATTAAAAAAACAAGAAAATGGTAACAGAACGCCTATCTTACCTTGATGAATATAAATCACTGGGACCTGACAGAATGCATCCCAGAATTTTGAAGGAGCTGGCACATGTTATCTCAGAACCACTGTATCATATCTTTCAAAAATCCTGGAGCACTGGGGAAGTACCTGAGGATTGGAAAAGGGCTGATGTTCCAATTTTTAAGAAAGGAGGAAAAAACCAGACCCAGGAAACTACAGACCAATCAGTCTGACAATATCTGGGAAGATCCTGGAAAAGATAATCAAAAAACAGATCTGTGAACAACTGGGGGGGGGGGGGACCAGATATGTGAATATCTAGAAACAAAGTTATAACTAGTAGCCAGCACAGGTTTGTTAAAAACAGATCATGCCAAACCAATCTTATTTCATTCTTTGAAAAAAATCACTAAATTAGTAGACCAGTGAAATGCTGTGGACATAGTATTCTTAGACTTCAGTAAGGCATTTGACAAAGTAGACCACAACCTACTTCTTGGTAAGATACAAAAATGTGGGATAGATAGCATCATCACCAGATAGATTTGTAGCTGGCTGACAAACTGTACTCAATGAGTAGTCCTTAATGGTACTACATCCACATAGAAGTAAGCAGTAGGGTACCAGAAGGCTCTGTCTTGGAGGTGTGGCCAGTGTCGCGGCCAATGTCTCCAGGGTTTGCAGCGATATCCCCCTGCCCAGGGGGTCGGTCCAAACTTTGGATGGGACCATAGCTGCCTTAAAGGGGCAGCAAAGAGTGGGGCAGCTGCCGGAGCGAACGGGGAGATGGCAAACTCCCCATAGCTCCGGATTTTTCCCCCGACCCAGCGGGGAGGAATGCAGCGCCATAGTCCATCATGGCAGCTGCACCAAAGTCACGGTGGCCACAAGAGTGGGCAAGAGGTATCTAGAAACAAATTGTTGAAGTCGGGTGAGTGATGATCTCACAAAGAAAAAATAAGAATTAAAAATAGGCACAAGCCTTGGGGAGAACTTGTAGATTGGTGGCTAATTGAATAGCAAGTGAAAGTGAAAGTCAATATGGAGAATACACATTCGGGAAGTGAAAGAGAGAAGATAGGGCTTGAATGGAAGCAGAGCCCCATTTAAATAAAGAAAAGGAAAATTAATCTTTTCCAACTAAATAATGGTTTGAAGATTCTTGGAAGTCTTATCGGATTATATTGGAAACTAAAGAAATAGGAGAAAAAAGTAAAAGAAATTATTGAACTGTTTTTTATGCGAATATCTCAAATCCCTCTGTTTTAAATTTATGGAATATTAAAGATATCAATAGGACATAAGAATCTGGAAGATAAATAAATACAATTAAGGAAAATCTTGGAAAATTGACCTCCACGTACCAAAGCATTTGAGAACAAAGGAACTTTGTCACCAAAATGGCTACTTATTACTTGTGAACTGTAACTGTTTCAAAAGGAGACATCTAGAGGCAGAGGAAGATAGCTAGAGGATTGGTGTTGCTGGGACTACACAACAGCTTTAGAAGAGAGTTTCAGATGGCGTGTCTTTGAACTATAGAAATTGAATTCCCTATTTAAACAAGAATCCAGAGGCAAAGAAAGTATGCAAGAATGGAATAGCAGACTATTCCCCATGAAGAAAGTCCTGTGGGTTTGGGCACATGACATTTTTTTGAAAGGAACTTATGGCTGCCTTTATAATTAGAGGCAGAGGAAAATAGCAAGAGTCGAATAGCTTTCTTGTGACTATTCCCATGAGGATTGATGTAATTGGGACCACACAACAGTTTTAGAAGAGATTTCTAGATGGTGTGTCTTTGGATTTAAGCGGAGAATTTGGATTTAAGCGGAGAATTCCTTATTTAAGAAGAACTCAGAGGCAAAGAAGGAAAGTAAGAATGGAATAGTGGACTATTCCCACAGAGAAGGTGCTGCTGATGTAGTCACACAACATTTTTTTGAAAAGAACTAGTGGCTGCTTTTAGAGTTATGTTAAGAAATTTATTTTAGAAAATGTTAATATCTATATTAAAATATGAGTGACAACTATGATAAAAATAATTGAGGTTTTGGGAAATGGAGGGAAAAATACTAGAATAAATTGGGATAAGAGGGAAATGAGTATTATTATATTGAAGAAAAAATTCTCTTTTTTTAATTCTTACAAATAAGTAAGGTAATGAAAGGACGATAAAACTTCTAAGGAAACAGTTAATATTTTGGGAGAATAACTGAGGGAAATAATTAGTGATTACCCTTGCAAATGTTAAATTTTCTGTTTGATATTAAAACGGATTAGATGGAAAACTTTAAATATATGTTATTGATTTAGAGGCAGAGGAAGACGAAGGGAAGAATGAAATTGTCTATGTGATCTCTGGGCAGATTTAAGAAAGTGATTTTAGATAGGATGATCTCTGATTAGTAATGTAGATATAAAGCTGGGAGTGATGAAATTTTAAAATGTTAATAGAATTTATAAATGATGTTGAAGGGAATTAAGCATGGGGACTAGTCTAGACTAAACCGGTGGTCCTCGGTTTTGGTTTGGCGTGTGATGGCCGTGGCGGCGGCATTCCGGCGGTGGCGGCGGCGATGACGTCTCACTGCAGGACCCCGCTGACCCCACGGAGCCCTTGGAAGCCCTCGGATCATCTGGCCAGCCTGGAGAGTGAGGCTGGAGTGTGAG
The DNA here is from genome assembly GCF_028640845.1 of Ahaetulla prasina. Classification (NCBI taxonomy): domain Eukaryota; kingdom Metazoa; phylum Chordata; class Lepidosauria; order Squamata; family Colubridae; genus Ahaetulla; species Ahaetulla prasina. The sequence goes on along the minus strand of NC_080543.1, from coordinate 85,310,003 downwards.
GCTGGAGAGTGAGGCTGGCTCCAAATGAGGCTGTGGGTGAGTGATGGCCCTCGGTTTTGGTTCGGCGTGTGATGGCAGCGGCGGCGTTCCGGTGGCGGCGGCGGAAGTGGCGGCGTCTCATCATCTGGCCAGCCTGGAGAGTGAGGCTGGTGGCAGAATGAGGTTCGGGGTGAGCTGTGGCCCATTGGTTTTGGTCTAATGGTGAGGGCAGTGCCAGCAGTGCCACAAGCGGCATTTTTGGCGTCGTCGGCGTCGTCTTATCCCACAGGACCCCACGGAGCCCCCCATGGAACCCCCTCGAGGTTTGGGGCAGCTGAGGCCGTGGTTTCATCTTTTGGCAGCGGAGGCTTCTCCCTCTTTGGGGCCCTTGGAAGCTTGGACAGCTGGATTGGGCGGTGGCCACGGTAATGGTGGCCATCCCAGGTCATCATTCTCACCTTCTGGACCTTAGCTTGTCATCTAAGTTTGTTGCCGGCCGAAGACTGTGGTGTTACCATCTGGACTGGCTGGGATTAGGTCATCTGTCATTTTCTAGAACATTGATGTATTCACCTGCGCAGCTTCTTGGTCTGCGAGATTTTTCCCTCTCACAGATTTGGCCATCCACGCTATCGAGGGCCTACCTTGATGACGGAATTTGGAATCCCGAGAGGTGGCATGTGGCAAAAAAGGGGCTTAAGAGTTTTTTAAAATTGTCTTTTAAAGGGTTTTTACAGGGGGGAGTGGTAGGATGGGTTGTGGGGGTAACTCATCAGGGATAGGGATAGAGCTCGACCCTGCTAGGGCTTGCAGCTCAGAGGTTACAGGTTCAGAGGTGAAGGAGGAGGCTGGAGCTCAACCTCATATGGGCTATTCCATCGGCACGGTACATAGGAGGGGCAGATATGGTGGAAGCGGGGGCCCACATCATGTTCGGGGAGTGCGCGCTTGCTGCTTATGAGCGATCGCGCACTCCAGTCCCCCTGGCTTTACTCGTTCCCCGAGTGGTTAGAATCCCCAGAGCCTGGACCTTTGGCTGATGTTGTGTAATGCCAGGTCCGTGGTGAATAAAGCCCCCCTTATATTCGACCTCATACAGGAGGGGGGTGAGGACCTGATGGGCATTTCGGAGACCTGGTTGGGCGCGGAAGGGGGGGTGCCCCTGGTTGAAATGTGCCCACCAGGCTTCCGAGCATTTCATCAGCCGAGGGCCCAGGGCAGGGGTGGGGGGGTAGTGGTTATTATTAAGGAGGGTCTGGAGCCGAGGAAGGGCACTGTGCCGCAGATAGCCGGATGTGAGTCTCTCTTTGTGAAGTGAGGTCAGGTGATGCAGGTGGGCTTGCTGATGACGTACCTGGCTCCTTGCTACGTGACAGCAGCCCTGCCTGAGCTGCTCGAGGTGATAGCTGGGATGGCGGTTGATACCCCCAGACTTATGGGTTATGGGGGATTTCAATCTGCCGTCGGTAGGCAAAACCTCGATGACGGCTCGGGAGTTCATGGCTTCCATGACAGCCCTGGACCTGACCCAGTTAGTTAATGAGTCCTTCGGGAGAAGGGCGGTATAAAAATTTAATAAAATAAATAAAAATAAATAAATAAATGGTCCCACTCACACCGGGAGAAGCACTCTGGACTTGATTTTTCTCTTGGGACAGTGGTTGAATGATCTGGAACTAGGGGATTTAGTTATTCAACCCCTGTCATAGTCAGAACATTCGCTCCTTCGACTTGACTTCCGAACCACTAACTCACACCGCAGGGAGACGGAGCCGATTCATTGGTTCCATCCCAGGTACCTGATAGACCCGGAGAGGTTCCTGACGGAGCTTGGGCCATTTCCTGAGGATCTAACCCACGGCTCAGCTGAAGAACTAGTCACCGCCTGGGAAAGGGCGGCGCCAGGGGCTTTGGACCGCGTCGTGCCTTTGCGGCCTCTGACCCGGCGCCGATCTCGTCTAGCTCCTTGGTATTCTGAGGAGCTGAGGGAGATGAAGCGCCAGAAAAGATGCCTAGAGAGCGATTGGAGGACCAGCCGCTCCGAATCCGATCGAACACTAGTAAGATCTCATATTTAGATCTACCTAGTGGCGATAAGAGCAGCAAAATAGGAGTATTTTTCCACTCTTATTGCATCGGCAGATAACCGCCCACCACCCTGTTTAGGGTGACCCGCTCCCTTCTTGTTCAGGGAGCTCGTGAGGACCCCTTGCAGGGTCGTGCTAAGGACTTTGGTCAATACCTGCACGATAAAATCACTCGGATCCGGGACGATCTGGACGCTGATCGGGTGGATTCGGGCAGGATGATGGAGGTATCTCTTGAGAATTTCACCTGGGAAGACTTTGATACTATTGCTCCCGAGGACCTGGACAGGATACCGGGGAGGCTAAATGCGACCACATGTTTATTGGACCGATGTCCCTCCTGGCTGGTACTGGCCACACAGGAGGTTACATGAGGCTGGCTCCTGGGAATTATCAATGCTTCTTTGAGGGGGGGTGTCCTACTGCCTTGAAAGAGGCAGTGGTGAGACCCCTTCTCAAGAAGCCCTCCCTGGACCCAGCTGTTCTAGAGAACTATCGTCTGGTCTCCAAACTTTGTTTTGTGGCGAAGGTTGTTGAGAGTGTGGTAGCACAACGACTCCCCCGGTACCTGGATGAAACTATCTATCTAGACCCGTTCCAGTTCGGCTTCAGGCCTGGATACAGCACGGAGACGACTTTGGTCGCATTGGTAGATGATCTCTGGAGGTCTCGGGACAGGGGTTGTTTCTCTGTCCTGGCCCTTCTAGATCTCTCAGCCGCTTTTGATACTATCGACCATGTATCCTGATGCGACGGCTGGGGGGTTTAGGAGTGGGGGGCACCGTTTTTCAGTGGTTCTCCTCCTATCTCTCTGACCAATCGGAGACGGTGTTGCAGGGGGGCAGAGATTGACCTCAAGGCATCTCATGTGTGAGGTGCCACAGGGATCGGTTCTCTCGCCCCTCCTGTTCAACATTTACATGAAGCCGCTGGGTGAGATCATCCATGGTTTTGGGGTGGAATACCATCTGTATGCTGATGACACTCAGCTGTACATTTCCACCCCTAACCACCCCTACGTAGCCGTCGAATTGATGTCCCGGTGTCTAGAGGCCGTGTGGGTCTGGATGGGGAAGAACAGGCTCAGACTCAACCCTTCCAAGAATGAGTGGCTGTGGATGCCAGCATCCCGGTACAGTTTATTTATTTATTTATTTATTAATCATACTTTTATACCGCACCATCTCCCGTAGGACTCAGGGCGGTTCACAGGCATATTAAAAAACAATATAATAAATAAGCATTAAAAACCCAATTAAAACTAAATATTATCATAGCCAAATCACTAAAAACAATAAAAACCAATTAAAAAACCCTTAAAATTTAGTTAAAACATTTTATTCTTAGGCTAGTCCAGCGCGCTGAAATAATAAAGTCTTCAGTTCACGTCTGAAGGTCGGGGAGTTGTCGTAATCCCAGAGGAAGCTCGTTCCACAGGGCTGGTGCCACCACAGAGAAGGCCCTCCCCCTGGGCCCCCAACCTACATTGTTTGGTCGATGGCACCCTGAGAAGGCCCACTCTGTGGGAGCGCACGGGTCGTTGGGAGGCAATCGGTGGCAGAAGGCGGTCTCGAAGGTATCCCGGTCCTAAGCCATGGAGCGCTTTAAAAATGGTAACCAAAACCTTGAATTGCACCCGGAAGGCTACCGGTAGCCAGTGTAGACTGCGCAGGATGGGTGTTATATGGGAGCAACGCGGTGCTCCCTCTATCACCCGCGCGGCCGCATTCTGGACTAACTGGAGCCTCTGGGTGCTCTTCAAGGGGAGCCCCATGTAGAGAGCATTGCAATAGTCCAGGTGGGAAGTGATGAGGGCGTGAGTGACCGTGCGTAAGGCGTCCTGGTCAAGGAAGGGGCGCAACTGGCGAATCAGGTGAACCTGATAAAATGCTCCCCTGGCGACGGCTGTCAAATGATCCTCTAAAGACAGCCGATTGTCCAGGAGAATGCCTAAGTTGCGCACTCCCTCCCTGGGGGTCAGGACTTCCTCCCCCACAGTCAGCGATGGTGTAAACTGACTGTACCGGGATGCCGGAACCCACAGCCACTCTGTCTTGGAAGGGTTGAGTCGGAGCCTGTTCCTCCCCATCCAGACCCATCCAGCTGATTCCATCGCTGACTGTTGGGAGCGAATCATTGGCCCCCAGGGAGAGGGTTCGCAACTTAGGCGTTCTCCTGGATGATCAACTGTCTTTAGAAGAACATATGATGGCCGTCGCCAGGGGAGCTTTTTATCAGGTGCGCCTGATAGCCAGTTGCGTCCCTTCCTTGACTGGGATTCCCTATGCATGGTCACTCATGCCCTTGTCACTTCCCGCCTGGACTACTGCAATGCTCTCTACATGGGGCTCCCCTTGAAGAGCACCAGGAGGCTCCAGCTGGTCCAGAATGCGGCTGTGTGGGTAATAGAGGGAGCACCATGATGCTCCCATGTAACATCTCTCCTGTGCAGGCTGCACTGGCTGCCGGTGGTCTTCTGGGTGCAATTCAAGGTGTTGGTTATCACCTCCATGGCATAGGACCGGGTTATTTACGGGATCGCCTACTGCCACCAATAGCCTCCACCCCTGAGGAGGCTCCCATAGGGAGGGCCTCCTCAGGGTGCCATCAATCAATCAAGCAATGCCGACTGACAGCCCCCAGGGGTAGGGCCTTCTCTGTGGGAGCTCCTGCCCTTTGGAATGAGCTGCCTCCGGGGTTACGTCAACTCCCCGACCTCCGGACCTTCAAACGCGAACTTAAGACCTTTTTGTTCCATCGTGTGGGGCTGGCCTAATGAAATTTTTAATGGGGGTTTTATAAGGGTTTTATCATAAATTTTAACTTATTATGATCAATTTAGGTCGACCGCGAGGCGCCTTACTTGTGGGGTGCCTCAGGGGTTGATTCTCTCGCCCCTCCTGTTCAACATCTACATGAAGCCGCTGGGTGAGGTCATTAGTGGTTTCGGGGTGAGTTACCATCTGTATGCTGATGACACGCAGCTGTACTTCTCCACCCCGGACCACCCCAACGAAGCTGTCGAAGTGCTATCCCGGTGTCTGGAAGCTGTACGGGTCTGGATGGGGAGAAACAGACTCAAGCTCAATCCCTCCAAGACGGAGTGGCTGTGGATGCCGGCACCCCGGTACAGTCAGCTGCAGCCGTGGCTGACTGTGGGGGGCGAGTTATTGGCCCCAATGGAAAGGGTGCGCAACTTGGGCGTTGTTCTGTTTCCCTCCCCAATACTCCCAGCAAAGAGTCAGTCAGAGGCCTCCTTTTCTCCTTTTATTTACATAGATACATGTCCTGGCCACGTCTACCCACGGGCCTGCCAAGTTTCTGGAGATAACGAGGAAATTATAGATAAGGCCAGAATTACTCACGAATATATTCTTCCCTCCATTGATACAGTTTGCCCGCCCAAATTCATTGCTTTGTCCAAGACAAAAAACCATGACAATTATGACTTGGCTTTGTCCCAACTCTTCCGCTGCTGCGTACATCGATCACGTCTTCGTAATCTTGCATCACTCCAAAACTGTTCTTGGGGCGTTGCCAAATCAGAAGAAGGCTCGGGAGAATCAGGCCTTGCCGGCCCCTCCTCCTCCCTTTGAGTGGGTGCCAGGGAGGGAGAGGGCTCAAGAGAAGCAGGGCTTGCCAGGTCTTCTCCCTCACTTTCTGAATCATCCGAGTCCAGGAGTCTGGGTCCAGGAACCTGGGTCACAACAGGCGTCCTCTTGGATGGGCGGCTGTCGTTTGACGATCACTTGGTGGCCGTCTCCAAGAGGGCTTTTTACCAAGTACGCTTGGTTTGCCAGTTGCGCCCCTCCCTTATGCACGGTCACTCATGCTCTTGTCATCCCCAGGGAGAGGGTTCGCAACTTAGGCGTTCTCCTGGATGATCAACTGTCTTTAGAAGAACATATGATGGCTGTCGCCAGGGGAGCTTTTTATCAGGTGCGCCTGATAGCCAGTTGCGTCCCTTCCTTGACTGGGATTCCCTATGCACGGTCACTCATGCCCTTGTCACTTCCCACCTGGATTATTGCAATGCTCTCTACATGGGGCTGCCCTTGAAGTGCACCCGGAGGCTGCAGCTAGTCCAGAACACCAATCCTGCGCAGTTTGCACTGGCTTCCTGTGGTCTTTCGGGTGCGCTTTAAGATTTTGGTTACCACCTTTAAAGCGCTCCATGGCTTAGGGCCCGGGTACTTACGGGACCGCCTGCTGTTACCCTATGCCTCCCACCGACCCGTACGCTCTCACAGAGAGGGCCTTCTCAGGGTGCCGTCCGCCAGACAATGTCAGCAGGGCCTTCTCTGTGGGAGCTCCTACCCTTTGGAACGAACTTCCCCCTGGTTTACGTCAAGTGCCTGATCTTCGGACTTTTCGCCGTGAGCTGAAAACACATCTATTTATTCAAGTGGGACTGGCCTAATTAAATTTTAATCTGGGGTTATTTATATTTTTAGGGTTTTTAAACTATTTTAAATGTTTTAAATTTTTTAAATTTTTGGCCATTTTGTAATATGTTTGTTTTAGTCTTGTTTTAATTTATATATTGCGCTTTTTATTTGGCTGTACACCACCCTGAGTCCTTCGGGAGAAGGGCGGTATAAAAATCGAATAAATAAATAAATAAATTTTTTATAATCAGTTTTTTAAAATGTTTTAATTTTGTCTATGTCTTTGTTGTTTTAATCTGGCTGTAAACCGCCCTGAGTCCTTCAGGAGAAGGGCGGTATAGAAATCAAATAAATAAATAAATAAATAAATAAATTTAAATATTTTCCTGAATGGGTTGAATTTGATTTACTTCTATAACCAGATTGTGTGCAAATAAATAATTGAACTTAAAGAAGAAGAAGGAAAATACATTGTATTAGATTATAACTTAGGTGAAACTTGATATGTTTGAAGATGTACCTGACCAATAATTTGTTCACAATGATTCTTTTTTATTATGCGTGTAAAAAAAAATTGAAAAAAACAAAACAAAACAAAAAACAGAAGAAGGCTCTGTCTTAGGCCCAGATAAGGGAATAGAAGGGAAACTCATCAAATAAAATTAAACTGGCAGGAATGGCCAACACCCCAGAACACAAGCTCAGGATCCAAAAAGATTTTGACAAAGTTTAACAATAGGCCCCATCCAACAAAATGAATTTTAATGTGGAAAAAAACAAAGTTTCAAATGTAAGCTATAAGTACAGATTAGGCACGACCTGGCTCAAAAACAGTAACTGTGAAAGGGACCGTGGAGTCCTAGTGGATGATCATTTAAACATGAGCCAGCAGTGTGTGGCAGCAGACAAAAAAGTTAATACAGTCCTGGATTATATAAACAGAGACATAGAATCAAGATTATGTGACGTATTTGTGCTGCTTTATAAAACCCTAATGAGACCACACCTGGAATAAAGCAACCAATTTTGGTCACCATACTACAAAAAAGATGTTGAGACTTTGGAAAAAGTTCAGAGCAGAGCAACTAAGATGATCAAAGGCCTGGAGACTAAACCATATGAAGAATGGCTGCAGGTTTTGGATCTGGCTAGTCTAAAGAAAGAAATTATAGGTGACATGAGAGCAGTTTTCCAGTATTTGAAGGACTGCCACAAAGAGTCAAATTATTCAACAATATTCAACAAAATACCTTATAACATCAGACTTGAAATCCTGGGATTAGAAAATTTAGAACTCTGCCGACTCCAACATGACCTGTGTTTAACACACAGAATCATCTATTGCAATATCCTTCCTGTAAAAGACTACTTCAGCTTCAATCGCAATAAAACAAGAGCAAACAATAGATTCAAACTTAATGTCAACTGCTTCAAACTTGATTCCAGAAAATATGACTTCTGTAACAGAGTTGTTAACGCTTGGAACTCACTACCTGACTCTATAGTCTCAACTCAAAATCCAGAAAACTTCAACCAAAAACTGTCTACTATTTTTTTTTTTTTTGTTTACATTTATACCCCGCCCTTCTCCGAAGACTCAGGGCGGCTTACAATGTATAGGGCAATAGTCTCATTCTATTTGTATATATTTACAAAGTCAACTTATTGCCCCCCCAACAATCTGGGTCCTCATTTTACCTACCTTATAAAGGATGGAAGGCTGAGTCAACCTTGGGCCGGGCTCGAACCTGCAGTAATTGCAGGCTTTGTGTTCTTAATAACAGGCCTTACCAGGCAGAGCTAAACCGGCCCTCACCCCATTCCTGAGAGGACTATAAGGGGCGTGCATAAGAGCACAAAAGTGCCTACCATTCCTGTCCTGTTGTTCCCTTTCATTATATCAAATTAATATAGTTGTTGCATACTTTTGCTCATATATATGTTTTTTTCTTTTATGATGTGTTGTTTTATGTTGATGTTTACGTATACTGTTGTGACAAATAAAAATAATAATAAATAATTCTTCAAAGCACCAGAGGGCTGAAAGTAACATCTCCCCTTCTAAATCCAAATAGGTTCTGCTTTAAAGCCATCCTGATCCTGTGGCATTGCTTCATCTAATAAAAATGATGATGCCATATTTAATTAAGAAATGTTGGCAGAGTCTGTGTATAATATAATAATATAATATAACAACAGAGTTGGAAGGGACCTTGGAGGCCTTCTAGTCCAACCCCCTGCCCAGGCAGGAAACCCTACACCATCTCAGACAGATGGTTATCCAACATTTTCTTAAAAATTTCCAGTGTTGGACCATTCACAACTTCTGCAGGCAAGTCATTCCACTTATTAATTGTTCTAACTGTCAGGAAATTTCTCCTTAGTTCTAAGTTGCTTCTTTCCTTGATCAGTTTCCATCCATTGCTTCTTGTTCTACCCTCAGGTGCTTTGGAGACCATCCCGACTCCCTCTTCTTTGTGGCAACCCCTGAGATATTGGAACACAGCTATCATGTCTCCCCTAGTCCTTCTTTTTATTAAACTAGACATACCCAGTTCCTGCAACCGTTCTTCATATGTTTTAGCCTCCAGGCCCCTAATCATCTTTGTTGCTCTTCTCTGCACTCTTTCTAGAGTCTCAACATCTTTTTTACATCGTGGCGACCAAAACTGGATGCAATATTCCAAGTGTGGCCTTACCAAGGCATTATAAAGTGGCACTAACACTTCACGTGATCTTGATTCTATCCCTCTGTTTATGCAGCCCAGAACTGTGTTGGCTTTTTTAGCAGTTGCTGCACACTGCTGGCTCATATCTAAATGGTTATCCACTAGGACTCCAAGATTCCTCTCTTGGTACTACTATTGAGCAAGGTACCACATATACGGTACCTGTGCATTTTGTTTTGTTTTTTGCCTAAATGTAGAACCTTACTTTTTTCACTGTTGAATTTCATTTTGTTAGATAGTGCCCAATGTTCAAGTCTGTCAAGATTTTTCTGTAACTTGAGCCTATCTTCTGTAGTGTTGGCTATTCCTGCCAGCTTGGTGTCATTTGTAAATTTGATGAGTTCCCCATCTATCCCCTCGTCCAAGTCATTGATGAAGATGTTGAAGAGTACTGGGCCTAAAACAGAGCCTTGGGGTACTCCACTGCATACTTCCCTCCATGTGGATGTAGTTCCGTTGAGGATTACACGTTGAGTGCGGTTGGTCAGCCAGTTATGAATCCATCTGGTGGTGGTGCTGTCTAACCCACATTTTTCTACTTTATCTAGTAGTAGGTTATGGTCTACTTTATCAAATGCTTTACTGAAGTTCAAGTAAATTATATCGACAGCATTCCTCTGGTCTACTAATTTTGTCATTTTGTCAAAGAATGCAATAAGATTAGCTGGCATGATCTGTTTTTGACAAACCCATGTTGGCTTTTGGTTATTACTTTGTTTGCTTCTAGGTGTTCGGTGATTTGTTGCTTGATTATCTTTTCCAGAATCTTCCCCGGTATTGAGGTCAGGCTGATAGGTCTGTAGTTTCCTGGATCTGTTTTTTTTTTTCCTTTTTTGAAGATGGGAACTACATCAGCTCTTTTCCAGTCCTCTGGCAGCTCCCCTGTGCTCCAGGATCTTTGAAAGATATAGTTCAGTGCTTCTGAGATAGTATAGTTTTGTCTATGGGGAGCAGTCTTGGCTGGAAATTTTTTTTTTGCCTAAATGTAGAACCTTACTTTTTTCACTGTTGAATTTCATTTTGTTAGATAGTGCCCAATGTTCAAGTCTGTCAAGATTTTTCTGTAACTTGAGCCTATCTTCTGTAGTGTTGGCTATTCCTGCCAGCTTGGTGTCATTTGTAAATTTGATGAGTTCCCCATCTATCCCCTCGTCCAAGTCATTGATGAAGATGTTGAAGAGTACTGGGCCTAAAACAGAGCCTTGGGGTACTCCACTGCATACTTCCCTCCATGTGGATGTAGTTCCGTTGAGGATTACACGTTGAGTGCGGTTGGTCAGCCAGTTATGAATCCATCTGGTGGTGGTGCTGTCTAACCCACATTTTTCTACTTTATCTAGTAGTAGGTTATGGTCTACTTTATCAAATGCTTTACTGAAGTTCAAGTAAATTATATCGACAGCATTCCTCTGGTCTACTAATTTTGTCATTTTGTCAAAGAATGCAATAAGATTAGCTGGCATGATCTGTTTTTGACAAACCCATGTTGGCTTTTGGTTATTACTTTGTTTGCTTCTAGGTGTTCGGTGATTTGTTGCTTGATTATCTTTTCCAGAATCTTCCCCGGTATTGAGGTCAGGCTGATAGGTCTGTAGTTTCCTGGATCTGTTTTTTTTTCCCCTTTTTTGAAGATGGGAACTACATCAGCTCTTTTCCAGTCCTCTGGCAGCTCCCCTGTGCTCCAGGATCTTTGAAAGATATAGTTCAGTGCTTCTGAGATAGTATAGTTTTGTCTATGGGGAGCAGTCTTGGCTGGAAATTTTTTTTTTAAAAAATGGCAGTTTCTTATGGAAATCACCATACTACAAAAAAGATGTTGAGACTTTGGAAAAAGTTCAGAGAAGAGCAACTAAGATGATCAAAGGCCTGGAGACTAAACCATATGAAGAATGGCTGCAGGTTTTGGGTCTGGCTAGTCTAAAGAAAAGAATTAGAGCTGACATAAGAGCAGTATTCCAAGATTTGAAGGGCTGCCACAAAGAGTCAAATTATTCTTCAGAGCACCAGAGGGCAGGACAAGAAATAATGGTTGGAAACTAATCAAAGAGAGAAGCAACCTGGAATTAAGCAAAAACTTCCTAACAGTGAGGACAATTAACCAGTGGCACAGCTTGTCTTCAGAAATCATGGGTGTTTCATCACTGGAGGTTTTTAAGAAAAGACTGCACAGTCACTTATCTGAAATGGTATAGGTCAGTCATGGCTAACCTTTTTGCCATCGCGTGCCAAAACTGGGGGCAGCATGGGGGGGTTGCGTGTGCATCTGCCCACACCCATAATTCTATGTGCCCTGCTGCATGTGCACGCAACCCCCCCGTGCTCCCCCGCTTTGGGCACTCGATGGCACGGTGGCACAGTAGGCTTGTTTTTCGCCCTCCCCAGGCTTGTTTTTCGCCCTCCCCAGAAAGCCTTTAGAGCCTGGGGAGGGTGAAAAACAGGCCTTCCCCAACCCCCACAGAGGCCCTCCGGAGGCCGGAAACAGCATGTTTCCAAACTTCTGGTGGATCCAGAAGGGCTGAAAATCAGCTGGCCAGCATGCACATGCATGCCGGGGCTGAGCTACTGTGCCCACTGATATGGCTCTGCGTGCCACCTGTGGCACGTGTGCCATAGGTTCGCCATCACGGGTATAGGTTCTCCTGCTTGAGCAGCGGGCTGGACTAGAAGATCTCCAAGATCCCTTCCAGCTCTATTCTATTCTAAAATATATTACTTATATGAGGGTGGGGATTTACTCCTGTATATGTAGATCTTGTATCCCTGAGAAATAAGTTCCTACTTTTGCTTTTACAGCACTGTACTTTTCACTTTGTTAAATGAATCTTTATTGCAGTTTTCTCATGTTACAAAAGAGTGACACAGTTTAGCAGTTGAAAGTAACATCTCCCTTTCTAAATCCAAACAGGTTCTGCTTTAAATCCATCCTGATCCTGTGGCATTGCTTCATCTAATAAAAATGATGATGCCATATTTAATTAAGAAATGTTGGCAGAGTCTGTGTATAGTTTTGTTTATGGGGAGCAGTCTTGGCTGGAAAGTTTTTTTTAAAAAAATGGCAGTTTCTTATGGAAATCAGGACTAATAGGATTTTTTAGAATGGTTACTGGATGTAGGCCAAAGAACATATCTGTGTACGCAAGAGTTTATCTGACAGTAGTTTCAGGTGGCATAAACCAGTAGTGACTTATGGCAATCTGTGAACTCTGTGAAACATTTCTTTTGGCAAAGTAGCACTAGCATAATGGCACAGTTCGAAAAATAAATGTTCCTATGAGTCCGGTTTGTAAATGAGTGTCAGAAACAGAGACATGAAGGAAAGCAATAAGAGTTTTTTTGCATTCTATTTGGAGAGACTTCTGCACATGCTCAGTGTTCACGGATTACATCCCGGTGGGTGGGCAGAGCCTCCCGCAATTGCTGCTACTGGTTCACCCAATCTGGAGAGAACCGGCTGAATGCCACCACTGGTCAGATATTATGAGATCAGATAGAAAAGACTGATGTAGTCACCTGCAAGGGGGAAAACAATCATGCTTCAGATAGGTCAAGAACAGTGCACAAATGTATGTTTTGATGAAAGTAGTCTTAAACAAAGCAACTATCATTCTGAATTTTCATATTATTTTAAAAATGTACTAAATTCCCTTTAATCTCCTTTTTATAGTGCTGCAGAAACTGTAAAATGATGATTGCCTGTGTTTGGCTTTAAGGTTGCTGCTACACTTTTGGTGTTTATAATGGGTTTCTGATAAATACTTTTACCTACAAATGAAATTCTCATTCATGAAAAGAAAACAAACTGCTGTTGCTGGCAAAATATCAAATGAAAATGAAAGGATTTTTTTTTTAAAAAAAGCCAAAGGATAGAGTTTGTACTTTTACCCTATTATTCTATAATTCTAAGACCCAGTGGTGGGATTCAAGTAATTTAACAACCGGTTGTCTGCCCTAATCATTTCTTCCAACAACCAGTTTACCAAACTGCTCAGAAAGTTAACAACCAGTTTTTCCGAATTGGTGCGAACTGGCTGAATCCCACCACTGCTAAGACCCTTGATTAAAGGCCCGAATGATCACATTATTGAATTAATACTGAGGATTAGATACTTGTGCCAGAAACAATGTGCATTTCACATGCCTTCCTTCTATTCCTCTACTTCCTCTACTGAGCCATGGTGTGGCGGTGGTTAGAATGAAGTACTACAGGCTACTATCAGGGTTCCAAGGAATACCCCCAACGAAAGAAGTCTGTGAGGCTAGAAGTTCCTCAAAGTTCCATTTTATTAAATATGTCATATTGGCACATCTGGGAAAACCCAAATTTGAAAGCTTCCAGGTTTTCCCCACCCAAAAGAAAGTCCAAGTCCCTTCCCCTGCACCCACATGTCCATCACATGGTCCAATCAATGCACCCTCCCAACTGGAGATGCCTCCTAGTCATGCCACTCCAGATGCAGGGCAGAATGTCCTTGACTCTCAGAGAAAAGGATGTTATTATGGCCAGATATCTCCTCCATTCCACACAATCCCCCCTCCCAGTTTCCCACAGCACTAAATGTGGGAGCCCTGTAGATCCAAAGAAAACATGGCTTCCAGGGCTGACAGCTACTTCTGCTGACTGCAGGCTTCCTATAGTTTGGCAGTTTGAGTCTCACGGTCTAAAGGTTGACTCAGCCTTCCATCTTTCCGAGGTCAGTAAAATGAGGACCCAGATTATGGGCAAAGTGATGACTGTAAACTATTTAGACAGGGCTGTAAAGCACTGCAAAGCAGTACATAAGTCTAATTGCTATTGCTATTTATTCACATAAACTTGTTAATTTATTTCTATTTGTATGTGTGTGTGTGTGTGTGTGTGAGGCAATAAGTCCTCATTTTTTCTACCCCAAATCTGTCTGGTTTTCTTTATTGTTCTATGTTCTTGCAGTTTTTACACCAGGGAACTTAATGGTACATGTACAAATATAATAAGTAGTCCTCGACTTACAATCACAACCGAGCCCAAAATTTTGTTGTTAAGTGAGTTTTGCCCCATTTTATGACCTTTCTTGCCACAGTTGTTAAGTGAATCACTGTAGTAGTTATGTTCATAACACTGGATTCCTCATTGATTTTGCTTGTCAGAAGATCAAAAAGGTGGTCTCATGATCTTGGGACATTGCAACTGTCATAACTGTGAGTCAGTTGCTAAGCATCTGATTTTGATCACATGACCATGGGAATGCTGCAATGGTTGTAAGTGTGAAAAACAGTCATATGTCACTTTTTTCAGTGTAACTTTGTAACTTTGAATGGTCACTAAATGAACTGTTGTAAGTTAAGGACTACCTGTAGTTCTACTTGCCCAATGAAGAAGATATAGAGAAGAAAACTACCATGATTTTGGGATAATAATGGCATTGCTTTATGGTAATCTCATCATGTAACTCTATTGTCCCATTTGCCATGAATATTTTCTAGTTTTCTGGAAGACAGTCAAGGTATATGACGTTCCATAGAGATTTTGACTATTGAAGAACAGTATACAATTGTTGTTTTCACTCTAGGGTTTGTTATGATGGAGGTGGGAAAGGCTGTTTCATAAGGTTTTGACTTCATATGGTTGCTGTAGAGAGTAGGGCTGAATCCTTAAAACAGTAAGCTGAAATCATCAGACATTTTCACCTAAATGTCTCTTGGTCTTCACACTCTGACCCTGCCTCCAATCCTGGGTGATTTCATCTGCTGATAACATCTATCTTACAAATGAGCACATCACTTGTCATCACTTGCAAATAAGATGGATGAAATACTCATCTTAAACAAATACTATTCTGATTTTCGCAATTCAACAGTCCTATGCTTCTCTGAAAGCTGGTTAGATGAATCAATTGAAGATAGCATATTCCAGGGTTTCAGATTGAACAATCAGACAGAATTACAGAAACATCTGGTAAAAAGAAGGGAGGAGGCTTATACCTATATATTAACAGCAGCTGGTGTCAAGATTTAAAAGTAATTTACAAATTCTGTGATAACAATTTAGAGACTTTAAGTATGCAAACCGTGCTATTCACCTCATGAATTTCCTCATTTCTTCTAATTGCTGTTTATGTCCCACCACAAGCCGGTGTAAACAAGGCATTACGAACTCTAGCTGACCAAATCATGGAGGCTGAAGCCAAATACCCTGATTCACTGGCCAATATTTTGGGAGATCTAAACAAGGCAAACTTAAGGAAAGAGCTACCAAAATACTTTCAGCATGTCAATTGTCCCACTAGAGACAAGAATACTTTAGACCGTTGCTACACAACACTAAAAGATGCTTATCGGTCTTTACCACGAGCAGCTGTAGGACACTGTGATCATTGCATGATTCACCTTGTACCTCCTTACAGGCAAAGACTTAAAACCACAAAACCAACAATTAAATCAGTGAAGACCTGGATGGAAGAGGCAAAGTTAAAGCTACAGGCCTGCTTTGACTGCACTGATTGGAATATTTTTGAAGATACCTCTGTAGACCTGGATGAACTCACAGATTCTGTAATATCATACATCAGCTTCTGTGAAGACCTATGTGTACAGACAAGGAACTTGCGAATATACAGTAACAACAAACCTTGGTTCACACCTAAACTTAAGCAGCTACGTCATTCCAAAGAGGAAGCCTACAGAAAAGATAATAAAATGCTGTACAATCAGGCCAGAAATGTACTAACAAGGGAGATCAGAGCAGCAAAAAGAAGCTACTCTGAAAAGCTAAAGAATCAGTTTTCAGCAAATAAACCAGCAAACATATGGAAAACTCTTAAAAATACCACTGGCTATGGCAAACCGGGGCCGGAATAGCTCAGGCTGTAAGGAGCCTGTTATTAGAACACAATAGCCTGCAATTACTGCAGGTTCAAGCCCGGCCCAAGGTTGACTCAGCCTTCCATCCTTTATAAGGTAGGTAAAATGAGGACCCAGATTGTTGGGGGGGCAATAAGTTGACTTTGTAAATATACAAATAGAATGAGATTATTGCCTTATACACTGTAAGCCGCCCTGAGTCTTCGGAGAAGGGCGGGATATAAATGTAAAAAAAACAAAAAAACAAAAAAAACCTCCTTCCCAGGCTGAAGGTAATCAACAACTGGCAGATGACCTGAATGAGTTTTACTGTAGGTTTGAAAGGAAACTACAGCCACCTATCTCCACAACCCCATCTCAGACACACCAACCACAGCCAAGCCTCCTACAACTGACCCCATCCCATTGGGTTCACAACCCCTAGTGATCACAGAAAAGGGAAGTGCAGGACCTATTTCACAGACAAAAGCCAGGAAAAGCTCCAGGCCCAGACAAGATAACTCCTTCTTGCTTAAAAGTCTGTGCTGACCAATTGGCCCCCATCTTCACCCATATCTTCAATAAATCACTAGAGATGTGCTATGTTCCTTCTTGCTTCAAACGCTCTACCATCATCCCAGTGCCGAAGAAGCCACCATCAAGGAACTGAATGACTACAGACCAGTTGATTTAATATCTGTAGTCATGAAAACCTTTGAAAGGCTAGTGCTTTCCTACTTGAAAACCATCACGGATCCGCAATTTGCATACCGAGCAAATAGATCAACAGATGATGCTGTTAATACGGCTCTGCACTACATCCTACAACATCTTGAATCTCCAAAGACCTATAAAGTCCTCTTTGTAGACTTTAGTTCAGCATTCAATACCATCATTCCAGACACTCTTCTAACTAAGCTAAACCAGCTACAGGTACCGGAACAGACTTGTAAGTGGCTCACAAGCTTCCTAACAAACAGGAAGCAGCAGATGAAGCTAAGCAGGATCACATCAGATACCTGTATAATTAGCACAGGGAGCCCCCAAGGCTGTGTGCTCTCCCCACTTCTCTTCTCTCTGTATACCAATGACTGCTAACAATGATTCATCTGTTAAACTACTGAAGTTCGCAGATGACACAATAGTGATCGGTCTCATTCGAGACAATGACTAATCCGCATATAGACGAGAGGTCGAACGACTAGCCTTGTGGTGCGACTGAAACAATCTGGAACTGAACACACTCAAAACCGTAGAAATGGTGGTAGACTTTAGGAGAAACCCTTCCATACTTCCACCTCTCACAATACTAGACAACACAGTATCAACAGTAGAAACCTTCAAATTTCTAGGTTCTATCATATTGCAAGATCTAAAATGGACAGCTAACATCAAAAACATCATTAAAAAAGGACAGCAAAGAATGTCCTTCTGCGCCAACTCAGTAAGCTCAAACTGCCCAAGGAGCTGCTGATTCAGTTCTACAGAGGAATTATTGAGTCTGTCATTTGCACCTCTATAACTGTCTGGTTCGGTTGTGCAACCCAACAAGAAAAACACAGACTTCAGAAGATAATTAGAACTGCAGAAAAAATAATTGCTACCAACCTGCCTTCCACTGAGGACCTGTAAACTGCACGAATCAAGAAGAGGGCTGTGAAAATATTTACAGACCCCTCACATCCTGGACATAAACTGTTTCAACTCCTACCCTCAAAATGATGCTATAGAGCACTGCACACCAGAACAGCTAGACATAAGAACAGTTTTTCCCCGAAGGCCATCACTCTACTAAACAAATAATTCCCTCAACACTGTCAAACTATTTACTAAATCTGCACTACTATTAATCTTCTCATTGTTCCCATCAACAATCTCTTTCCACTTATGACTGTATGACTGTAACTTAGTTGCTGGTAATCCTTATGATTTATATTGATATTGATTGTTCCTGATTGCTTATTTGTACCCTATGATTATCATTAAGAGTTGTATCATTAAGTGTTAAATTGTACCCTATGACCATCATTTGTGTTGTAAATGTTGTACCTTGATGAAGGTATCTTTTCTTTTATGTACACTGAGAGCATATGCACCAAGACAAATTCCTTGTGTGTCCAATCACACTTGGCCAATAAAAATTCTATTCTATTCTATTCTATTCTATTCTATTCTATTCTATTCTATTCTATTCTATTCTATTCTATTCTATTATCTTTTTAGCAGCTTCTAGTGTGTGAAAGAAATAGGGTTTTCCCCATTGCTGCTTTTCTAGTAAGTAAAACAGTAATAATCAAATAAAGACTATAGCATTACCTCATGGCAATATATTATCAAGGTGTGTGACTAGAGATGTCGGTCCTCTCCCCTGCCACCTTTGGAAATAGGTCAAAAGCTAAATGAAAAACATTTTAAAAAATATTTGAATCTTCAAGTACCAGTAAGTCCTGATTATTGGCAATTACTACCCAGTCCTGAAGTTATGTCCCTGCAGCACAGCTGTGGTCGTTTGCCCTTATGAGAGATACTGCAGTGCACCCCCTATTTTTCCTTCTATCCTGCCCCACTGGCTCCCACATGGCCTGTTCACGCAATCTTTCCCACCTTAGTCACCAACTGCTCACTTACCATTCAAAGAGCTCAGGAAGTCGGGGTAGTGAAGGAGGACAGACAGCTCCATTGCTAAACCACATGGCACATATTCTGAAGTGGCTATCTTTTTCTGAGCAGAAAATAATAGTGGCAAAGCTAAGGCTGGCTAGTTTTCCAATGTTAATCGTAACCTTAGATTTGCTAGCATTAGTGAGGAAAGGAAAACCAAGAGAAGCTAACACTGATGAGCTAAATCTTGCTTATGCAAGGCTAGAGAACTAAAGCTAGCATTAGCAAGGAAAAGAAAACATAGCGGTAACATTTAGCTCCACCAGTATTAGCAGTAAGATGTTACTACTTAACAAGAAAAAAACAAAGCCTAATCAAGGAACTACCAAGGAGAAACCAACACCCCAGCAACTATGTCAGAGAAAGCTACTGTACACAAACAGAACAAAACCCACTTCCACTGAAGGTGTTACCTACTCTGATAATGAAACATCAGCAAACAAGCAAACAAGCTCAGAGACCATAAAAAGGACTCTAGAATCAGGAATGTACATTGTCAGTCTGGGAAGCTAGCTATTATTCTTGACAGTGCTGGTTAGCATCACAACAGTTGTAAACCACACAAGTCTTTACAAAATTAGTAATATAGGTAGTCCTCAATTTACAACAGTTCATTTAGTGACTTTTCAAAGTTACAACGGCACTAAAAAAAGAGACTTATGACAATTTTTCACATTTACAACCATTGCAACATCCCCATGGTCACATGATTTATATTTGGATGCTTGACAACTGACTCACATTTATAACAGTTGCAGAGTCCCAGGGTCATGTTATCACCTTTTGTGACTTCTGACAAGTAAAGTCAATAGGGAAACCAACTGTGTTACTAATTTCACAACTGCAGTGATTCAGTTAACAAATGTGGCAAGAAAAGTTGTAAAATGGGGCAAAACTCACTTAACAAATTTCTCACTTAGCAACATAAATTTTGAGCTCAATTGTGGTTGTAAGTCAAGGACTACCTGAATAGAAACACCATAAATAAATCAAGAAGTATAGTCATATGAATTACAAAAAGTATTCCAGTGTTTCTGTATTATTGATTATGCTAGTTTAATTATAAACTATTCCATTGCACAAGGTATAATGATACTTTATTCTTATAATATAAATAAAAATAGGGTAGCACATGGTAATATGTTAAAAACATGACTGAAAGATATATGCCATTTGAAAACTACATAGCTATAAATAGAAAAGCCAAGTAAATCTAATTTTAGGGAAGTGGTGGATTTGTGTTATTTATTTCTGATGATGAGCTACTAATGTGATAGGAAGATACATTTACATTGTTTATGTTATTTGTGCTGATTAGCAAAGTTTAAGAAGAAGAAGAAGAAGAAGGATCAAGTACAGGAGAGTTTCTGGTACCACATCCTACAAATGTGACAAAGTCAAATAAACACAACTGCATAGTTCTGTTGGAAGAAATATCAATCTGGTTTGGAGGCTGAATGGAAAGATGGTTTAATGGTTTAATGGTGAAGCAGAACCACCAAGCACATGGTTCTAGGCAGCTGACCACATGGAGTTGAGAGTGTGGGGGCATATACCTTCTCTTGGACTTTGAACTTGAACTTCCTGTTCCTGTGCAAGAACATGTATTCTATTGACTGTTGTCAGATTCCTATGGGGTCATGTTTGTCTGAGCTTCCAGATTTGGCTGACATTTGCTGAGTGATGCAATGGCCTTAGCAGATTGTGCAATGCAGTGAGGTCTGTGTTTCTATTAAATGGTCCTATTATGTCCTAAAGGGCCATGTCTTAATCCCATCACCCTGGAACTGAAGGTCTTTTGTCTTGTAGATAGACTGGCCCAGTCCTGCTGGGGCTATTAAGAAAGGTGAGGGCTGCTTTCCAAGAGCATGTTTATCCTTTAGGGAAATATAATATTCTGCCTTTTTAATATTTCACATAATATTTCATTTTTCCAGGAGAGGGATGGTGTTAACTTTGTACAGTTCAAACAAATAAAATTCTGGTTGACAAGCTAATTAAGTGTAGACTGGATGGTACACTTACGATGTGATTACAAAAGTGGCTTGAATACAGTATTTCAAAAGTTTTCAGTAAAGTTTCCTTATCAAACTGGAATCAGTCATCAGTAGGAAGTCATAGAATTTGGAGTTAGATCTAATACTCTTCAAAAATTTAAATTAATGCCTTGAAAAAGGAAAATTATTTATTAGATTTAACAAAAGTTGATGGTATATTTAAGAGTCTTTAGTAAATAAAAAGAAAGCATTCAAAATGCCTGAATTAGGACTTCCGGCTCATGAGGTTTGGACAAAGAGAGGGCTCGAGGAGCTAGCTCTGCTCTTCATCCCTCTTTTCTGGTGCTGGAGCGATCCTAAAAGGATACACGAAGCCTGAAGGGAAGCGTGTTGGAGTGGAAATACTCAAGGAGCAGTTTGGCGATAAGCGATCGCCAACGCAACAGAGAGAAACCATGTTGAGCCCAGAAATCGAAAGGCTGACATTTTTCAATGGTGGCCCCAAATTCCTGACAGCCAGCAAAGTGGGAAGCAAGATTGAATGACAGCTCGTAGTGGGGAGTAAGGAGAGGTCAGTGCAAAAGAATTTGAGCAACAGAAGATTAAAAGAAAGAAAGTTTGCACCACATTAGGAAGATTGATTGATCGTAACCCGAGAAAGCAGCTAAGAAGTGGAGGTGAGAATGAGCGGAAAGTGACTGGGGAACGATTGATAGCTTGATACTTTAGCAAACAAAATAAGAGAAGATTGCGATCTGGGATACCTTCAGACTATGAGATTCCAGACTTTAAACTTTGAACTTTGAAAAGAATTAAACACTAGTTACGAGGCTGCGAACTCTGTTTTTTACTAGAGATTGAGTTTTTAAGAAGCAGCTGGAGTAATGGAAGTGGAGACCATCCATAGCGAAGAGCATTACTCAGCAACTTATCTGCATAATAAAGAAGACTGAGTTGATGGGAACCTTTGAGAGACTGATACATTAATAAGAAATTGATGAAATTGGTGACTCTTTTACTTTTTGTTTACTCTTGTTTATTGAATCTGCTAATTGATTTTTTTCTCTTTTTCTACTGGATGTAATGACTTGAACGCTTGTTGGAAATCATTACTTTATTATATATACTATAGATTTAAAGTACAATTAATTTCAATAGAGTTTAGTGTAAGTAATTTTGAACTGTCAGTATTTAATTTACTTAACTCATTAATTTATGCACCATAAGGCTAATTAACCTAATTAAGGAAATGATTATATCTATTGCTATATATTAATTGATTGAAAGTTTTATGTAATTTATTCTTATTTATTGATACCCAAAAATCTATTTTTTTCTTTTTTTCTTTACTTTTTCTTACTTTATAGATACTCTGTATATATATCTATATATAACTCAAATTTTCTGATTATTAGATTATTATTTATATATAATACTTATTAAGATTTACAGTCATAACTTAAATTGTAAACTACTGCTATAGCTAGATTTGAATTTCTGAATATTGTGGTGAACATTGAGATCTATATAAATAATATAACAGCATTAAAATGTATAGCAAGTGCCATATTATACTAATAGCTAATTTTTAAGGTAAAGAAGTTGAAGCTGTTTAATGCCAATTTGGGACAACATGCACAATATTCTTAAAAAACAGAAAGAGATACTAGAAGAAATGACTACTACAAACATCACATTAATTAAGGCAGGAAAGAAAACCATACTACCTCTAACACCCTCAGCAACAACACCTTCTGCGACAACACAAAAAACAATAGAGGAAATGATGAAAGCTGAGGAACAAAATACTGCTTCCAATATCCAAAATTCCCTACTTACATTACAAGAATCTATGGTAAAACTGCAGGAAATAATGGTAAAGAACCATGTAGAAACAAGAGCTGATATTAACAAATCGAAAGAGGAAATAGGGAAATTAAAATTGGAAATGAGATCATATATATCAAAACTTGATGAAAAAATAGGATCAACCCAACAAGCACTAGAGAACAATGAGCACAAAATAAAGGAAGTAGAGAAAAGAACGGAACAAACAGAGAAGGAACTAGAAAAGATGGACCAACAAATAAAAACAGTGAGCAAAGAAATGGGAAACTCCCTGACCTTTATTGAGATGGAGAAAGTGGTGTCATACCTAAGATTTCAAAATATAGTACAAGAAAAAGATGAAGATTTGGAGATAGTGATGGCAGAAATCCTAGCCAAAGCGCTAGATAGAGAAAAAGAAGAAATGTTAAAGGAAATGGACAACGTCTACAGGGTCAGTACAAGCTACACAAGAGGAAACAAACTTCCAAAAGAGGTCCACATTCGATTTACAAGAAGGAAAGTTCAAGATATAATATACAAAATATCCAGAGAAGAAGTAATAACATACAAAGGTAAAGAGATCCAGATCCTTAAACAAATCCCGAGAAGGGTAAGAGAGCAGAGAAGAGATTATAAATTTTTGGCCAAACAGTTGAACAAACAAGACATCTTGTTCCAATGGCTGATCGCAGAAGGGATGTTGGTTACTTGGGAGGAAAGGACAATTAAAATAGATATGTTGGAAAAAGCATAGGAACTTTATGAACAACTGGCAGGGTCGGAAGACCAAAGTAGTAGAGAAGATCTAGATCTAAATGGCCAAAAAAGAAAAGACCAACTAAAAAATAAAGACAAAGAACAAGAACTAATAGATACCAACCAACAACAAACAGAAAGGGAAATAAGAGCAGCTAGAAGACAAAAAGCAAAAGATAACTAGAGCTATGGAAAAAGAAGTGAAACTCTTATCTATCAACATAAATGGACTAAATTCAACAACAAAAAGAAAAAGGATTTTGGCAAACTTAATAAAACAAAATGTAGATATCATATGTCTACAGGAAACACATATTCTAAAAACTGATGAAAAATATTTAAATTGCCCCAAATTAGGGATGCTGTTTACGGCTTCTGCATATCAGGAGAAAAAGAAAGGAACAGCGGTTTACATTAAGGAAGAGATAGAGGCAAAGTTAGTATTTGAAGACCCTGAAGGAAGAATTCTGGCAATAGAAATACAGATAAATTTTAAAAAATCCTACTAGTGGTAATTTATGCCCCCAATGATAATCAAAATGAATTTTATAAAGCCCTATATGAAAAAATTATTGAATTAGAAAAGAAAAACATTTGCATCATAGGAGATTATAATGTGATACCAGACTATCAAAAAGACCACAATGGGGGAAATAAGAAAGTGAGAAAAAAAGAGAACTACCCAAAATATTTGTAGAAATGACTAAGAAATTAAATTTAATAGATATATGGAGAACACTAAACCCTGAAAAGAGACAATTCACATTCTATTCAAACCCCCATAAGTCATGGTCATGCATTGACATGGCCTGGATGAGTGGAGAACTAGCAGAAGAAGTGATAGAAGCAGAAATCTAACCAAATTTGTGGGCATACCATAATCCACTCAGAATTAGTTGGAAGGGGGGAAAAAACCAAGGAGAAGATGGATGCTAAATACCCAATTATTGAAAGATGAGGAATTGATTAAGAAAATTAAGGAAGAATTAAATTTTTATTTTAAAGAAAATAATCAATATACAACGACTCAAAATCTATGGGACACTATGAAAGCTGTGATACAGGGAGTTATAATATCTTTTGTTGCAAAAAAGAACAAAGAAAAATATGCCCAACAAAATGATCTATTCCAAAAGATCAAAAAATTAGAGACTAATTTACAGAATAATCTACAAAACTCCCAACTATAAGAACAATTAATTCTCCATAAACACAAACTCAAATTAATTGAGCAGGAAGAACTAGTCAGAAACTTGAAAGCAACCAAACAAGTATACTTTGAACAAGCAAATAAACCAGGAAGATGGCTATCTTATAAACTCAAAAGAGAGAGAGAGAAAAGAACCATTTACCAATTACAAGATGAAAATAGAGAAAACCAACATACAATAGAAAAGAAAAAAGAGATTTCACATAAATATTTTGAAGATCTCTATAAGAAAGAAAGAATTAATGAGGATCAGATTAGGGACTATCTAAGAGAAAAAAGAATCCGAGAAATAAAAGGTGAACTGAAAGAAATGCTGTCTAAGGACATAACTATGATGGAATTAAACCAAGCAATTAGATCCCAGAAAAATAATAAAACACTGGGACCTGATGGCTTTCCATGAGAATTCTATAAGGCAATAGAACAAGTAGGACCAATAATGGTTGATCTATTTAATGAAGTATTAACATCAGCTAAAATGCCAGATACGTGGAGGGAAGCATTAATTTCGCTAATCCCAAAGGGGGACATGGATGCCAGACTGATACAAAATTATAAACCAATTTCTTTGTTAAACGTAGATTATAAAATATTCACCACGATCATTGCCAATAGACTAAAGAAAATTTTGAACGATTATATATAGTCAGATCAAAATGGATTTCTCCCAAATAGACAAATTAGAAATAATTATTAGAATAATAATGGACAGTTTAGAATATTACAAAGCTCATCCGGAGAAATAAGTAGCCCTTGTTTTCTTGGACGCCCAAAAAGTATTTGACAACCTCAACTTTAAATATAGAGAAAATACCCAACCTTGAGAAGGTTGTCTTTTATCTCCTCTGCTCTTTATACTGTCACTAGAAGTATTATTAGAACGAATTAGACAAAATGCAGAAATAAAAGGATTGAAAATCAGAAATGAAGAATATAAACTGCAAGCATTTGCAGATAATTTGGCATTTATTATTGAAGAACCATTAGAGAGCGGTCAAGAACTAATTAAGGAATTAGAAAGATATGGAACTGTTGCAGGACTGAAAATCAATAGACAGAAAATGAAACTTTTACCAAAAAATTTAACAGAATTACAAACAATAGAATTGGAAAGAACACTTGGACTCCAAACAAGAAGAAAAATCAAATATTTAGGGATATGGTTGACAGCACATTGCAAAGTAATAAAGGAACAAATTATTACAACAAATAAAAAAAAAGATTTAGAACTATGGATGAAGATGCAGCTGTCACTATTAGGAAGAATAGCAGCTCTAAAAATGTCTATACTACCAAAATTCCTATATCTATTCCAGACTATTCCAGTTAAATTAGATAAAATGTTCTTTAATGAGCTTAATAAAATAATAACCAAATTTATCTGGCAGGGGAAAAAATCCAGAATAAAAATGAAATCTCTACAAGATATAAAGAGTAGAGGAGGATTTGGATTGCCAAATTGGGAATTATATTATAGTGCAGCTATACTAGTCTGGTTAAAAGGTTGGAACAATCTAAAGAATAAAAGAGTATTAGCCATAGAATGTCATGACCTACAGAGAGGATGGCATGCCTTTCTGTGGGAAACAGGACCCATGAAACAACAATATTTCCATAGACACCTGATTAGTGATTCACTAATAAATAATTGGATTAAAATTAAAAAGAAACATTATATAAAAATCCCAATTTGGCTATCCACAATGGAAGCGATCATTCACCCAAATAATTTAGATCTGAATAAAATGTTAAAATACAGAGACCTATTAGATACACATGGAAAATTAAAAACAATATAGGACTTCTAAGAACAAGGACTATGAGTTGACTGGTGGGCTTATCTTCAATTACAAAACCGATACAAACAAGATATAAAAGATTATGGAATATATCCCAAACCACAACAGATAAAATTTTACTAGGGCCAGATAAAAAAAAATATTACCCAAATTTATAAATATCTGCTGGAAGTAGAACTGGAAGAAGAAGTAGTGAAAGGATGCATGATTGCATGGGGTCAAAATATTGGACATAATATAAATCTATCAGACTGGGAGAGCATATGGAACAGAAACCACAAACTAACAAAATCAGCAGCATATAAAGAAAATGCATAATATGTTTTATAGGTGGCATCTACCCCCCTCGAGATTAGCGAACATGTATCCTAAAATGAGCCCCACATGCTGGAAATGTAAAAAGAAAGAGGGAACATATTACCATATGTGGTGGTCATGTTCTGAGTCTCATAAATATTGCTTAAAATTAAAGATTGGCTACAGGAAATTACTAGTGAACAAATAGAATTAGAACCAGAACTCTTTCTATTGGGGATTTTTTTAAAAATGTGAAGAGCACAAAATACCTAGTACTACACATATTAACTGCCGCCAGGATGACCTTCGCTCAATGTTGGAAACAGCCATGTATACCTACAGAGAAACTAGTTATACAAAAGGTCATGAACTGTGCAGAAATGGATAAATTAACACTGAGTTTAAAAGATAGAGGCATCGATATTCTATAATGTATGGGAAAAGTGGTATAAATGGATAGAATGGAGACAGATTAAAAATAGTTAATTATTAAGTATAAGCAAAAGATAAAACAAGAATGTAAATACACACAATTTAATTTTTGTAAATAATTCATGGAGTATTGTTATAAGAAAAACATCACAAATAGCTGTTAAGTGATATAATTGTTTATGTTTTTTATGTTTTTAAGGTAATAAAAGTTCAGTAAAGTATATTGGGGAAAAATGCCAGGAATCAGTGGATAAATTAGTGAAGTGGGCTGAAAGTAGCACCATGAAATAGAGACAAATTTAAAGTTCCTGAGTTACAAATAATAATAATAATAATCACATACATAAATACAAGATGGAAACTATACTGACCTGATCTGATCTATGCAAAAAGGATCTAGGAATCCTTTCTTGCCAGTAGTTCCTGCCCATTCAATAAGATTTAGTTGGGAAAGCACTCTTTGAGTCTCATCTTTGAAGGATTGCTATCTATTTTTAGAATTATATTTTAATTCCTTTTAATTGTATATATCTTGTATTTTATTTCTGGCTGTACACTGCCCTGAGTCCTTCGGGAGAAGGGTGGTATAAAAATTTAATAAAATAAATAAATAAATAAATTTTATCTATTTATTTTTTATTTATTTTATTTGTCACAACGTTATATATAAGCATATATAAGCATATATGTTATGTTATATATAAGCATGAAATAACTATACAATATATAAGCTTATATATAACCATAAGTATGTAATAACTATATGAAATTGTATACAATCAAAGGGAACATTAGGACAGGAACAGTAGGCAAGTTGGTGCTCTTATGCACGCCCTTTACAGACCTCTTAGGAATGGGGTGAGGTCAATAATAGATAGTCTTTGGTTAAAGCTTTGGGGATTTTGTGAAGAGACCACAGAGTCTGGTAGTGCATTCCAGGCATTAACAACTCTGTTTCTGAAGTCATATTTTCTGCAATCAAGATTGGAGCGGTTCACATTAAGCTTAAATCTATTGTGTGCTCGTGTATTGTTGTTATTGAAGCTGAAGTAGTCTTCAACAGGAAGGACGTTGTAACAGATGATTCTATGAGTTAAGCTCAGGTCATGTCGAAGGCAGTGGAGTTCTAAGTTTTCTAAACCCAAGATTTCAAGTCTGGTGGCATAAGGTATTTTGTTATACTCAGAGGAGTGGAGAATTCTTCTTGTAAAATATTTCTGGACACGCTCAATTGTATTAATGTCCGAAATGAGGTATGAGTTCCAGACAGGTGAGCTGTATTCAAGAATTGGTCTAGCAAATGTTTTATATGCTCTGGTTAGTAGTGTAGTGTTTCTGGAGAAGAAGCTATGCAAGATTAAGTTTACAACTCTTAAAAGCCTTTTTTGCAATGTAGTTGCAGTGGGCTTTGGCACTTAGATCATTGGATATGAAAACTCCAAGGTCTTTAATGGGGTGGGAGTTATCTATAAGGTAGTGTCCATTGAGCTTGTATTTAGTGTTCAGATTCTTTTTTCTAATGTGTAAGACAGAGCATTTGTTGGTTGAGATTTGGAGTTGCTAAGTTTTTGACCATTCCAAAACAAAGTCAAGGTCTTTTTGAAAGGTAGCTGTATTGTTGGTAGTGTTAAATAGTTTAACATCGTTAGCGAAGATAACACAATTGCTTATAATATGGTCACAGAGATCATTAATGTATAATATGAAGTGTTGGTCCAAGAACGCTGCCTTGGAGAACGCCGCTATGGACAGGAACAAATTTGATAGGGCACTGCCTATTTTGACCACTTGTTGTCTGTTTGACAGGAACACTGTTATCCAATTGTGGAGGGGTCTGGAGACGCCATAGGATTTTAGTTTGAGGAGAAGTTTGTCATGTACCACTGAGTAAAGAGCTTTACAGAAGTCTATGTAAATTGCATCTATTGCTTTGCCCTGATCAAGATTTGTAGTCCATATGTTTTTGCAGTGTAGAAGTTGCAAATTACAGGATAAATTTTTTCTGAAACCAAATTGTTTATTAGAGAGTAGGTTGTTTGTTTCTAGGGGGAGGGTAATGGATTGGTTGATGATTGATTCCATTATTTTGCAGGTGATGCAGCATAAAGAGATAGATCTGTAATTTTCAACTAGGCTGGGGTCTCCTTTTTTGAAGACAGGGATGACCTGGCTAGTGATCAAAGTTTGGGAAGGGAGCTAGTCATGAAAGCTTTTTCAAAGATTATGCTTAGAGGTTCTGCTAAATTAGGTGAAAGCTTTTTTAAGAAGTATGCACACAGACCATCAGGTCCAATAGATAGAGATGGTTTCAGTTTGTGAAGGGCCTTTTCAACATTATCTTCTGTGAAATCTATTTGTGTTAGGTCGTTGTACTCATTGTTGGTAGGACTGGGTAATGATGGGTATGAGCCATTACTGTTAACAAAGACTGAGCCGAAGAATGTGTTAAAGAGGTTTGCTTTAACTGTTTCATCATTATATTCTTTGCCGTTAGATCCTTTTAGTGGTGGGATGGATCTTGAGTCTTTAAGTTTGTTGTTCACAAAATTATAAAAAGCACGATTGGATTTTGTGCGCAGAAGGTCTTCTTCTTGTTTGGTGTGGTAATTGATGCATTCAATTTTTATTTGGTTGCATATATTTTTGTAGTGGTTTCTGAAGTTGGTTACATAGCCATATCATCAGGGATCATGGAGGCATACCTTTTCTGTAGCTCTTTATCTTTCCATCTCCCTCCCTCTGTCTCTTGGCCTCTGCTCCATCTTAGAGTAGATCAAAATCTTCCCTATTTGCATTTAGGAAGTCTATCTAAATCTGTCTATTCCAAACAGTCTTTGGGGACTGATGGTGTGACAGATCTCATCCATGCATTACAAGTTTTGTTGTTGTTGCTAGGATTGCTTTCCTTGATGTGACTTCCTAATGGTTAGGAAATTAGTTCTTATTGGGTTGGAGGGAGTTGCTTATTTTTCTCTGTGTTAACTATTTCAATTTATTTTTTTGTCATTTGCAAGCTGCTCAGAGCTTCTAGGATATAAATATAAATACAGTAGCATATAAATTACAGTAACAAATAACAATTTAAATAACAAAAATATGCTGATTGTGCATCAGCAGTGAGATGAGGCTTCTAAAAAAAGATGAACACAGTTTTAGGCTACATGAATGACAATTTAGTTTCCAAATTATGGGAAAAAGTAGCTGCACTTTATTCTAATTCCTGTGTCCAAATCTGGGCATTTAGTTTTAAGGAAGTCTGAGAAGAAATAGAATTGGTATAGAGAAGAATCAAAGGAATAGAAAATAAGACAAGAAGCTAAAAGAACAGAGTATATTAGTAATGAGAAAACATTATTGGAAGAAATGTTAAAGACTGAGAGACATTCTCTAATATCCCAGACTGCAGAACTCAGAGTAGTTGTTTTATGCCACAGAAAACCAGATTCTGGATAAATGTTAATATCAGCTAAGAGTCAGTGATTAAGAAGGTTAATGTAATTGTATATTTGAGAACCATATATTGGGGTGACATTAATTGTAGTCCTGCAATGAGAAGACATTTGGACTCCATGACCTAAATGATTTTTGATATTGTGATTCTCTTCAAAGGAAGTGTGTTGATCTACAACTGAAATTTTATTGCATTCTTAATGCACCATCCCACTCTTGTTAGCTCCCTCTCTCTGTGTGAGAAGCTTTGAGTTACTTATCTAAATAGAGTTTGCAATGAGCTCTCCTTTATTTGCATCCATTGACTACAAGTGATCTTGATTGTCATTGTTTATTGATCAGCCTCACTATATTTCAGCACAGCTTCTTATAGCAAATATATATTTAAACATCTGTTAATACATATTAGGTGCAGGGGTGGTATTCACTTACCTTTGTTATCAGTTCATGAATGTGAGTGTGCGTGTGCTCTCTTCACTGGCACATGCCACCTCTGCACATGTGCAGGGCCTTCCGCGCATGTGCAAATCATAGAATAGAATAGAATAGAATAGAATAGAATAGAATTTATTGGCCAAGTGTGATCAAAAATGGGATGTGATTACATCCAGGCAGGTGGACGGAGCCTTCTGCTGCAGCTGCTACTGGTTCACCTGAACTGGATAGAGCTGGCTGAATACCACCACTGATTAGGTGAGGAATTGAAGGTGCCACTGTTGTAATCTCTGTATATGGTCTTTTGCTAAGTTGCTAAAACTAATATCGTAATTCTAAGCCTACTAATAATATATTTTTAAATAATTAGTTTTTTGTGATAGAATACATGTTGGTTGAACAGGCTTAAAGCAAACAGGTTTGTTTGTTTTTTAAAAGATATGGCTCTAGATTTTCTTTTTGTGCACATGTGCATGTGTTTCTGTATGTCTAAAAGAAAAAGAATACAGTGATCATAGAGTAACATGTTGAAGCTGTTCAAAGGATTAAATTTCATGCAAGTCTACACCACGTGCTACTTGCAAAATGAGTAGTACAAAATGCAATATTTCATTTAACAATAGGTGACAGAAACTCCAAAATGAATAGATTGTAATAAGCTTTGATCATTTTCCTTTTAGGAGTGGGTGTTAAGGCTTCATTTTAGCGGCAATTCCATACTTAATAAACATATTTACATTTCTTTGCATCCCTTTAGGCTAACATTAACTTTATCCTGTCCCATGGACCTAAAGAATTTTCCCATGGATGTACAAACATGTACAATGCAACTAGAAAGCTGTAAGTCAGATATTATATATATTTTTAAAAAATACACCAGGCATAATGTGACTCTTTGAGATGCTGCATTTAAAATCACTTCATGTAGTATAATACTAAGCTTCTGGCATATGAAGAGTATAACACTGAAGAAAACAACTGGAGAAAGCAAACTGAAAAGGGATACAGTATCTCTACTACAGCTGCTACTACTTTTTTACTTTACTATTTTTGAAAAGGAAAAGGTTAATTTCATTGGCCTTAATTTGTTCTTGTAATAGAACCCATTATGTCATCTTAAGACCTGAGGGCTTTTGAGAAGACAGAATTAAATGTTTTAATTCACAGGTGTCAAACTCACTGCATCACGTTGTCATCACATGATGTTTCATAATGTTTTTCTCCTTCATGGAGCTGAAGTGGGCTTAGCCCACGTATGACACATCTGGCCCATGGGCCGCCAGTTTGACACCCCTGTTCTAATTCAACTTCCTATAACCTGGCAGAACCTTTTATTCTCCAAATCCCACAAAGAAAATGACTGGGAATTCTGGGATTTGCAATTCCTATATGTTTGGAGAGAACCTCTGGTGGTGGTGTGGGGGAGAGGATCTTATTTCTCAACATTGAGGAATGGATATGCTCTTCTTGGACAGGGTGACTAAATTTTGAGCTATTTGTTAATGTTTATCAGTAAGCAAGCTGTTTGCTTTCTCTATTTCTTTAGTGATAGCATACATTGTTTTCATACTTAAGGTCCTGAATAAAATGTCTCTTTGGATAATTGAAATTTTTGACTTGGAGGGCTATTTAACACTTGAAATGTAAAGACAAAGAATAAATATATGGAGTAAATAGTGACATTTCTGAGGCAAGCCATTGGGGGTGCATCTTTACATTTAACATACAATCTTCCATATCCCCAAAGGCAAACAGCATGAACTGGATGGGGGTAATAATAATAAAAGTGACAGGTATAGAAGCAACTGGATACTCCTGAGGTACTCAGATATAATATTTCAAGAAGATGATGCTATTATCCAAATAGAATTGGAGACTTGACAGCATCTAATGCAGATTTTGCCAATATAGAGTTGTCAAAATATATTAGACCTAAAAGTGCCTTAATTTGTGGCTGCCATGCTATTGTGTAGTCTCACTTTATATAAGACGTAGAAAGTCCTATGCATTTCACTTTAATATATCTTTGCTATAAATATACTTATGGTCAAATGTTCCCCAAATTTAATCTAGATATATTCCTAATTTATTGATGTGATATCACTCTGTACATTAACCATAATCTGAATGTATTTATCTATTACTGAAGCTTTCTCCTTCAGAAATTAAATAATTTTCTACTGTTGCTATTTGCCTGTTGTAGCAATTCTATGTATTATTATCTAATAACAAATCATTTGTTTGCTATAGTTGGCTATACAATGAATGATCTGATATTTGAATGGATGAGTGATGGTCCAGTACAAGTAGCAGAAGGCTTAACTCTGCCGCAGTTTATTTTGAAAGAAGAAAATGAGCTTGGTTATTGCACAAAGCATTACAATACTGGTAAGTATTATGTTACTCAACAATGATTTCCAAAATTTATGAGCAATATTAGAAACTTATTAAAGAATTCTGGTTATTAATATTAAAATTAATATACATTAATTACATAGTTAAATCAATAAAATGGATTGGATTACATTTCTGTTAAAAAGAACTAATTCAAATAATGAGCCAATATATACTTATCAGCTGTCAAGTTGCAAATTAGGTATTGATTTATTTTGCAGTGTTGCATAATACTTAGGCTATTGACATCTTGATGTCTTGATAAATTGCAAATACTGGTATGTAGCCAAGAAAAATATATCCATTGATGACAAGCAATATTAAAGTCATACCAACCAGTGGTGAAATCTGAACTGGTTTGCCACCAGTTTGCTGGCTGCGCATGTGCACTGTGTGCCAAGTGCGCATGGCAAGCATGCACCGTGTGCATGTGCATGCGCACTGCATGCCAAACACAAGTTGTGCATGCGCATGCACAGTGCGCACCAAACACACACTGCATGAACACACAGTGCACACCAAAAACATACTGCATGCACGCGCATGTGCAGTATGCACCAAAAGGAGGCTTGGGAAAATAAGTTGAGCTGTAGGGGAGATCAGCTGTGTCGTGTAATTTAGATTCACTAGAAAGCAGGATTTCCTCCTTTCTAGTGATTTTAAATCGTGCAGAACAGCTGATCATCAGAAGTATCAGTTTGAAGGAACCAGTAGCTTTTTTTTTTACTACCGGTTTGCTCAAACTGGTAGTTTTTATCACTACCGGTTCACCTAAACCAGTGCGAACCGATAGCATTTCACCACTGATACCAACCCTCTTAAGATTTTCTGACCAAAATTTGAAAATGTTAGATTAGAGCCAAGCCATATGAGTTAGTATTGCAATCCCTGAATTAAACTTCCAGCAACAACACATTGTATGTAATCAATTTTTATTCAATATATCCATCATGTCCAGTGTACCAGAAATAACATCAGCATAGCATAGTTGTGAACTCAATGGATTAGCATTTTGAAAATACAGGTTCTAGTACAGTTACATCTGTAGAAATTCACTGCCTTAAACAGATCTAGTTACTTTCTCCCAGCCCAGCCTACTTTACACAATTGTTATGGCAAAAACAAAGACAAGAAAATAATATGTATGCTGCCTTGAAGTCCTGGCTGAATGGTGGTATATAAATTTAAGAAGTTTTTAGAATAGAATAGAATAGAATAGAATAGAATAGAATAGAATAGAATAGAATAGAATAGAATAGAATAGAATAGAATTTTATTGGCCAAGTGTGATTGGACACACTAGGAATTTGTGTTGGTGCATATGCTCTCAGTGTACATAAAAGAAAAGATACCTTCATCAAGGTACAACACTTACAGCACTTAATGATAGTCATAAGGTACGAATTTAATACTTAATGATACAACACTTAATGATAGTCATAGGCTACAAATAAGTAATCAAGAAACAATATCAATATAAATTGTAAGGATACAAGCAACAAAGTTATAGTCATAAGTGGAAGAAGATGGGTGAAGGGAATGATGAGAAGATTAATAGTAGTGCAGATTTAGTAAATAGTTTGACAATGTTGAGGGAATTATTTGTTTAGCAGAGTGATGGCCTTTGGGAAAAAACTGTTCTTATGTCTAGTTGTTCTGGTGTCCAGTGCTCTATAGCGTCATTTAGAGGGTAAGAGTTGAAATAGTTTATGTCCAGGATGTGAGGGATCTGTAAATATTTTCACAGCCCTCTTTTTGATTCATGCAGTATGCAGGTCCTCAATGGAAGGCAGGTTGGTAGCAATAGTTTTTTCTGCAGTTCTAATGGTCCTCTGAAGTCCATGTCTGTCTAGAACTGGATTAGCAGCTCCTTGGGCAATTTGAGCTTTCTGAGTTGGCACAGAAAGAACATTCTTTGTTGTCCTTTTTTGATGACTTTTTTGATGTTAGTTGTCCATTTTAGATCTTGCGATATGGTAGAACCTAGAAATAATAATAATTATAATAAAAGAGAGTAGCTTCATAGTTTTGAAAATAATCCATCAAATCTCATCAAGAATTACTTTCAATTTGTTTCCTTTAATTTCTTATAAAAAAATACTAAAACCAAAACATCAATTCATTTTCAAGGTTTTAATAGATATGGAATTTCAAAGGACATGATTCAGATGTGTAATTGGGATATATCCAACCACAAAGAGCCCTGAGGACATGCATTCTCTAGGAAACCCCAGAATCAGAAGGCATCTGATAACTAACTAACTAACTAACTAACTAACTAACTAACTAACTAACTAACTAACTGTATTAAGAGAAATTACGCTTTATAAATATACATCTTTATTGTAGACCCTGGAATGGGGGCAGGGCACAAGGAAACACTATGTAGGTGTACCCACCTAGTTTATGATTTGAAAACTAGAGAAAAAGTGATAGAGCCAATGAATAATTTTTAGGAATACCAATTTTTAAATGCAGTTGACAATTTGCAGCATTTAGGGATTTCACTAAATAGATCCAGTTGCCAGGAGGTGGGGCTGATGTTGGGGTGACATGATGCTTTTCCATGGAGCTCCATTGGATCGCTCTGAAATTCAAACTGCAAGGAGGTTTGGACGGACCTAAATCACCTTGGAGGGGTGATGAAGTAAGAAAGCACACTCTGTCGATCTCAGGGAGTCCACAATCTCCCTGATTGATCTGGAGAAGGCTCTCAATCTGGCAGGAAGAAAAAGAAGCCATTGCATGCTTGACCAAAGCTGTGACAGCTGACCAATGAAGAAAATGTGAAAGACTGAAGAACAGTGTGAACAATCTGGGTGAGAGATTTCTAACTTCTACTGAGAAACAAGCCCCCTGGAAATTAGCCTGGCTGAAAGTGGGACCCAAAAAGGAGGAGGTGGAATTGTTTTCCCTCCACCTCCCAAAAAAAGCAGTGAGCAAGCCTGAGAGCCATTTTTAAAACTGGGAAGATAAGAGAACTTTTTAAAGGAGTGAAAGAACTCTGAAACTAGGAAGCTGGACTGGGAACCTCAAATATAAGATTGACGAACTTGGAAGCTTTTAGGGACTATATACTTTGGACTTAGAGAACCTTTTTTGAAAAACTTGGACTGGATAATTCAATATAAAATAAAAAGGGAGAGAAGGGAGAGAAGCGGAGCAACAGTGACACCTACAGGCAGAAGAAAATGTTGAGAGGTGCAAGTGAGAAGGAAAGAAAACATAACCTTGAGAGGCTGAAGAAGATAAAGACTGGCTGTTAAAACAAATAAGACCTGCACCAATAAGCTTTTTAAAAACAGTGCAGCTCTTGGAACTTAAGCTAAACAGATAAAGTGAAAAGAAGCTGAAAACAGTAAAATATTTTACTTTTCTTTTACTTTCTGCTCTGTAAACTCTCCCTTTGCAGATACAAGATAGTTGATGGTTGAATTATGGGTCTTGGTGGGTCTATGTGGATTATAAATTTAATAAGAGAAGAAGAGAATACTTTTTGAAGAATGAAGGGGCTAAGAGTCTAATAACTATTGGATTACAATTTATATTTTCACTTTTCTCTTGGATTATAATTAACAGTTTCACTTCTTTTTTGTGGATTGTAATTATGCTCTTCTGAGATTACAATTAAAAAATAAAATAAAAACAATGAAACTTTTTGGAGATTGAAGATAAGAAGAAGGAAGAAGGGATACTGTAATATTGAATACCCTGATTCCTGAATAATTTTGTAAAAGGGGAAATTGGAAAGAGATAGTGAAGTTGGCGGTCAATATTGGGGCTGTTGGGGTATTGTAGTTATTATTTTCAACAATTGTTTTAAAATTATTAAATATTTCAAAATAAATAAAACTACATCTGCACCATCCTCAGCATCATCCTCAGCATCTAGTCCAGCAGGTCAAAGGTCATTGGACATTATGTTGCAGCAAGAGAAAATGAATGTGATGCAGGCAGAGATGAAAGTGTTGATTCAAGCCATGCACGAAGATATTAAGGAAAGAATAGGAAAAGTAGAGGACAAAATAGAGAATCTTCAACAAATAATGACTAAAAATGAACAACACATTCAGAAAGTAGAAGAGAAAGCTGAACAAACAGAGTAAAGAGGTTGATTACAGACTTACCCTGGCAGGTTAAAGTCATGAGAAAACAATAATATCACTTGAGTTGAATAAGGCTAATTATTACTTGCAGTTTCAGACTATCGAGGAAGAAAAGGGAGAAAACCTGGTGGAGCTAATGGCAGAGCTGCTGGCAAATGCTTTAGAGGTGACCAAAGAAAAGGTGCTTGCTGAGATGGATGAAATATTTAGTCTACACCAAATATGCGACAAGAAGCAGACTCCCCAGTGAGGTACATGTGAGATTCACTAAAAAAGCAATAAAAACAGAGATGCTACAAACAGCGAGAGATGATCCTTTAAAATATAAGGGAAAGAAATAGTAGTCCTAAAACAGATCCCCAGAAGAGTAAGAGATCTAAGAAAGGATATCAATTTCTAACAAGACAGCTCATTAAGCATGGAGTAAATTTTAGATGGCTGATACCAGAGGGAATAATGGTGACCTGAATGGAGCAAAGACATAGACGGATTCCATAGAAAAAGCAGAACAATTTTATGATCATTATTTTGAATTACAAGAGGAAAAAGAGAGTTGGAGAGGAAAAAGAGGATAGACAACAAGAGGAAACCAGAGGAGAGAGAGTCAACAAAAAGAAGATGAAAGAGAGGTAGAGGAAATAGCAAAGAGAGAAGGAGCAAAGGCAAAAGAACAGAGAGAGATAAGAGCGATTAGAACAACAAAACCCATCTATAAATAAAACTAATAAAACACATGATATACCAATTAATGGATGAGGAAGGAAACCTTCACCATCAAAATGATGATAAAAAGAAAGTGATCCAAAATTACTATGAAAAATTATATGATCAAGAGACAGTTTCAGAAGATAAAATAAATCAATACCTAGAAAAAGAGGAACTACCTAAACTACCTGAAACAGTGAAAGCTATGTTAGATGAACATATAACTACGATGGAATTAACAGAAGTGATGAAGAGACAAAAGAATGGCAAAACACTGGGCCCAGATGTCTACCAGCAGAACTCTATAAAGACTTACAAAATATTCTAAGTATACCAATGCTGGAAGTGTTCAATGAAGTATTGCTAGAAGTGAAAGTATCAAATTCATGGACAGAAGCATATATCACTCTCATACCGAAAGAAGACTCAGATTTACAACAGATAAAAAATTACAGATTGATATCCTTATTGAATGCTGACTATAAAATAGATGCCTCAATAATAGCAGAAAGACTAAAAAGTTTCTTAAAACAATTTATAAATTCAGATCAAAATGGTTTTTTACCTAAGAGATAAAAAAAAGACAATATGAGAATAATTTTAAATACACTGGAGTACTATGAAGCACATCCAAGGAAGCAAATGGCATTGATTTTTCTAGACACACAGAAAGCATTTGATAATGTGAACTGGCAATTTATGCTAGCACAATTAAAAGATACGGATTTTGAGAAGAGATTTATTAATATGATTAAGGCAATATAAGCAAATTGCAAAGGTGAGGCTAAATGTAGATATGACAGAGGTTAACATTTAAAAAGGTACAAGACAAGGATGCCCCTTGTCTCTACTATTATTCATATTGACACTGGAAGTATTAAATAGAAATATTAGACAAGACATAGAGATAAAAGGTATGGAAATAAAAAAAGGAAAAATATAAACTACAGGCATTTGCAGACAATTTAGTCATTGTGGAAGATCCACAAGAATCAGGGCCTAAATTAATATAATAATAATAATAATAATAGAGGAATATAGCGAAGTGGCAGGATTGAAAATAAAGAGAAAACTAAGATATTAGTTAAAAATCTTACAGTCATGCAGAAAAAAGAGTTAATGAAGAGAATAGATATCCAGATTACTAAGAATGAATGAATGAATGAATGAATGAATATTTTAATTTGTATACCGCCCTTCTCCCGAAGGACTCAGGGCGGTGAACAGGCAGATAAAATACAGATACACACAATAGTTAAAAACATCCCTTAAAAAACTAATTTAAATTTGCCCAAATGTTAAAATAACATACTCCCGCATAAAATTATAAAACTATAAAAACCCATAAATTCAATTAAAATTTAGAGCTAAAAATCAGGCTAGTCCAGCCATACGAAATAAATAAGTTTTAAGTTCACGGTGAAAGGTCCTAAGGTCAGGTAATTGTCGAAGTCCGAGGGGAAGTTCGTTCCACAGGGTCGGAGCCCCCACAGAGAAGGCCCTCCCCCTGGCAGATCAGGCGAACCTGATAAAAAGCTCTCCTGGAGACGGTTGCCAAATGGTCTTCAAAGGACAACCGACCATCCAGGAGCACGCCCAAGTTGCGTACCTTCTCCATCGGGGCCAATGACTCACCCCCGACAGACAGCCGCATCTGCAGCTGACTGTACCGAGGTGCCGGCATCCACAGCCACTCCGTCTTAGAGAGATTAAGTTTGAGCCTGTTCCTCCCCATCCAGACCCGTACGGCTTCCAAACACCGGGACAGCACTTCGACAGCTTCACTGGGGTGGCCCGGGTGGAAAAGTACA
The DNA here is from genome assembly GCF_028640845.1 of Ahaetulla prasina. Classification (NCBI taxonomy): domain Eukaryota; kingdom Metazoa; phylum Chordata; class Lepidosauria; order Squamata; family Colubridae; genus Ahaetulla; species Ahaetulla prasina. The sequence goes on along the minus strand of NC_080543.1, from coordinate 85,270,121 downwards.
GCTGAGTATCATCAGCGTACAGTTGGTATCTCACCCCGAAGCCACTGATGATCTCACCCAGTGGCTTCATGTAGATGTTGAACAGGAGGGGTGAGAGAATTGACCCCTGCGGCACCCCACACATGAGGCACCTTGGAGTTGATCTCTGCCCCCCTGTCAACACCGTCTGCGTCTGGTCAGAGAGGTAGGAGGAGAACTACCGATAAATGGTGCCTCCCACTCCCAACCCCTCCAACCGGCGCAGCAGGATACCATGGTCGATGGTATCAAAAGCCGCTGAGAGGTCTAATAGGACCAGGGCAGAGGAGTAACCCCTATCCCTGGCCCTCCAGAGATCATCCACCAGTGCGACCAAAGCTGTTTCCGTACTGTATCTGGGCCAGAAGCCGGACTGGAACGGGTCTAGATAGACAGCTTCATCCAGGTACTGGGGCAGCTGACATGCCACCACACTCTCTACAACCTTCGCCGTGAAGCGAAGATTGGAGAAAGGGTGGGAAAGAGGAGTGCATGGGAGGGGGAAGGGAGAGGGCAGGGATAGATAGGAGTAGGGGGAAGAAAGCCCCTCCCAATGGCTCCCTGTAAGACAAACCCTTCGACGTCTATAAATACCTTGGCAAAGATACAGCCTGTTGTGCCTTAAAATGGCTTCTACTGCACTGTCTTAAAATGGCTTCTACTGTACAGCACAGTGGAGTTGGCATGGTAATGGTGCACTCTGCCGGCCCTGCCACAGTTGGCCAGGGGTCACAAGAGGAGGAGGAGGGGGAGGGCTAATGCATCATAATGGGTTCTAGGAGGAGGAGGGGACCCCATCTCCCACATTGTGAAGCACGCTAAAGTTCTCTGTGCTGTGAAAGGTGCTGCAAGAGTGCCTCATGGCCTGCCCAATGCCTCATATCAGAATCAAAGAGGGGGGAGAGAGATACAGACAGACAGACAGACAGACAGACAGACAGACAGACAGACAGATAGAGGGGGGAGAGAGAGATAGAGGGGAGAGAGGGGAGATGGGGAGAGAGATACAGAGAGGAGAGAGAGAGGGGAGGGAGAGAGGGGAAGAGAGAGAGATTCAAAGAGAGAGGAGAAAAGGGGAGGAGAGACAGACAGAGAGATACAGAAAGGGGGAGAGAGGGGGAGAGAGACATAGAGAGAAAGAGAGAGAGATACAAGGGGGAGAGGGGGAGAGAGAGAGAAAAGAAAGAGAGATACACAGAGAGAGGGGGGAGCCAGGCAACAACGGCAAGGGATAAAAGCAAGAATAAGCTTAAAAATGTTTCAGGATTCGAGAAAGAGAGGCGGCTTTGGGCTACCAAATTGGGAATTGTATTATCAGTCTGTGGTACTCACATGGGTGAGAGAATGGATTATATTGAGGCATACAAGACAATTGACTTTGGAGGGGCATGATTTGCAATTGGGCTGGCATGCCTTCTTGTGGTATGGGAAAAATAAAATACATGGTTACTTTCAAAGACATTATATTAGGAATGCATTATTGTTAGTGTGGGAGAAAATTAGAGAACAACATTACTTGATACCAGTTTGGCTTTCAACAATGGAAACACTGATTCATCCAAATGTTACTAACATGTAAAATATTGTTAGATACAAAGATATTTTGAATGAAAAGGGGGATCTCAAAACTAAACAAGAATAGAGTGATCAAGGGATTGATATGGTATAGTACTCACAAGTGCAGATACATTCTAGATATGAGAAAGATGTTAAACTATATGGTTTTTATAATGAACTAACAACTAGACAAGATATTAACAGGGACAGTAGGAACATTGATAAAGAAAACAAGCTATTTATTAGACATGAAATTGGAAGAAGAACAAGTAAAGGAGATAATGATAATATGGGCAAAAAAAATTGGTTATACAATAGAGCTAGACAAATGGTAGAAACTGTGGGATAGGAACTATAACTTAACAATGTCAACTGCATACAAAGAAAACCTGTATAAGATGTTTTATAGGTAGCATTTTGTGCCACCGAGGTTGGCAAAAATGTTTAAAGATAAGTCGGATAAATGCTGGAAGTGCCACCAGATACCTGGGTCATATTATCATATGTGGTGGACATGTTTAAAAGCAAAAACATATTGGACAAAAATAGATACGTGGCTGGAAAAAATGATAAAGCAGCATATTGATTTAAAGCCAGAAATATTCTTGTTGGGGATTTTACCCAAAATATATAGTAAGGGGAATGCATATTTAATTATCCATATATTAACTGCACCTAGAATTGTATTTGCACAAAATTGAAAAAGTGAAGAAATCCCCACAGATGAGAATGTGATCAGGAAAATATTAGAATGTGCAGAAATGAATAGATTAACATTAGCAATTAAGGAGAAAGAACAAATTGAATACTATATACATGGGACCAGAGGTGGGTTTTACTTACCTTTGCTATTGGTTCACTTGTCCTGTCTGCACATGCACAGATCGTATTTGATGATTTCCGGGTTGATGGGCGGAGTCTCCTGCCACCACTGCTACCTGTTCGCCTGAACTGGGGTGAACCAGTAGCAACCCACCACTGCATGAGACTTATTTTATCAATAGTTTGATAACAGAAATGGAAGTTAGAAACAGGGAAACAAAAGAAAAAGATGAGTGAAATAAAGAAGGCATGTTAAGAGAGAGAAGTAAATATGGTTATTAGGTTTAATATTATCATTTTAATATTATAGAATTAATGTTAATGTAATGAATATGGCTGTAAATCTTGATTATCATTTTACAAAGATATTTGCACCTGGACACTTTTTAATTGAAGATGGACTTATTATATTAATATATATATATAAGTTAAATAGATCTAGTTGCCAAAGTCATTTAGTTATTTAAATTTTTTAAAAAACAGCTGGTCCCTTATATCAAGTCCCACTGTCAACAAATGCTCTCATCAAACTCTTTGAAGTATGAATCTTAAAATGCACTGTTTTGTTTAATGCCTTCATTTTCAAAACATTAAACAATACTCAAGGAGAGATCAGTAAATTGAATGAATTGTTTCAATTGCAGTCATCTTTGTGTAGAGTGATATACAACTCTCAAGTGTTTTCTGTCAAACAGACAACAAATAGTTAAAATTGGTAATGCTCTATCAAATCCTGTTCCTCAAGAGTGGTGTTCCTCAAGGTAGCGTTCTTGGACCTACTCTCTTTATAATATACATAAATGATCTTTGTAATCATATCTCAAGTAACTGTTCTCTTTGCTGATGATGTCAAACTTTTCAACACCACTGACAACACATCCACAATTTAAAAGGACCTTGATCATCTAACTGCTTGGTCTAAAATTTGGCAACTACAAATCTCAACCAGTAAATGCTCAGTCTTGCATATTGGAAGAAAGAACCAATCACAAAGTACATGCTTGATGGACATTGCCTTGCAGATGACCCCCAACTATATAGCTAAGAAGGCTCTAAGAGTTGTTAACTTAATTTTACGTAGCTTCTTTTCAAAAAACACCACGCTATTGACCAGAGCATATAAAACATTTGTTAGGCCAATTCTTGATTACTGCTCTCCTGTCTGGAACCCATACTATATATCTGACATCAACACAGTTGAGCTTGTCCAAAGGTATTTTACGAGAAGAATTCTCCACTCCTCCGAAACCAATAAAATACCTTATTCCACCAGACTTGATATCCTGGGTCTAGAAAACTTGGAACTTCGTCGCCTTCGACAGGATCTGGGTTTAGCATATAAGATCATCCGTTGTAATGTCCTTCCTGTCAATGACTTTTTTAGTTTCAATAACAATATCACAAGAGCTACCAACAGATTTAAACTCAATGTCAACCGCTCCAGTTTAGATTGCAGAAAACACGATTTCTGTAACAGAATTGTATATGCTTGGAATGCATTACCTGACTCTGTGGTTTCTTCTCATAACCCCAAAGGCTTTACTCAAAAACTGTCCACGGTTGACCTCACCACTTTCCTAAGAGGACTCTAAGGGGCGTGCATAAGAGCACAAATGTGCCTACCGTTCCTGTCCTATTGTTTCTTCCCCTATGTATATATATGTTTATAGTACCTCGTTTCTCCTCATATATATGTTCATATATTATATAACTCTTTATGCAATGCTTGTATGTATTGTTACGACAAATAAAAAAATAAATAAAGTGTGTAACTTGGGGTTGATTCCTTCAGGGTAGAATGTCACCCAAGATATAACTTGTATTAGTACTGAAGGAACAATGCCCATCCAATTGAATAAGATCCGACATTTCACTGTCCATGTGCCTAAGGCAGTTAATTTATGCTCACGGTATAATAGGATTAAAATGTACAAAAATGATTTATAAAAGCAATTTCATGTTCTAGGAAAATTTACATGCATTGAAGTAAAATTTCATTTGGAGCGTCAGATGGGATATTATTTAATCCAGATGTACATTCCTAGCCTGCTGATCGTCATTTTGTCCTGGGTATCTTTCTGGATCAACATGGATGCTGCTCCAGCCAGAGTTGCACTGGGCATAACTACAGTCTTGACAATGACTACTCAGAGTTCAGGCTCCAGAGCCTCTCTTCCAAAAGTAAGTACTTTCCACTTAATTCAGAACAAACTAACCAACTAAATAGAGATGATTCCTATAATCTTTTGTGTTATGTCCCTTATTTTTTTCATGCATTGAAATTATCAGAAATGTTCTTAATAAAATTGTGAACCTTTTATTTCATGTGTATATAAGCAAATGAGATTTATTATACAGTAAATGGTTGAAAGGTAAAATTAAGATATAGGGCATTATGTGAAATAAGTTTCTCTTTATTTGCATTATGGATGGAAGTTGGTTACACAACCTTTTTTCTACACTGAAAGCTGTACTCAATTTTTGAATATCTGACTAAATAAAAAGTAGGTAAAAAAGATAAAAAAGTATGTTGATCAATATAAAATTATACATGTTTAATTTAAATTGCATTAATTACATACAGATAATAGGATTGATCTTGTATGCATTAATTTTCTCCTTTAATACATCAAAAGAGATACTTGAAAAGTCAGGGGGTCTGTACCTAAAGTTTTAGGGGCTACATGGTCGCATGTATAATATGCAACCACGCACAATAGAAAGGAGATACTGTCAGACCATTACAGTTTCTGACTGTTTTTCCTTTCACTCAAAGCAAGTAGTTTTAGCAAATGTAGAAGCATATGTATAACATTTTACATAACAGTTCAATAAAAGTTGACCATATTTAATTGCAACCACTCATATATTAAGTTTATCTTTAGGCAACAACCTCATAGGGATGTTGTTGTGGGGAAAATAGGAGGAGGAAGAAGTAGTATTACCACTATATTTATAAAAATAGCGGAGGCATGGTAAAAATAAAAAAGGAAAAATTAAATTCATCCATAAGTCACAAGTTACTTCATATCTTCAACATACTAGTAATCAGGGCCATAAATTTGTCTTTTTCAGTATAAAAGCTAATTTATTGGCAGTGTCAATTTCTCTGTAATAAGGTAAAGGTAAAGGTTCCCCTCGTACATACGTGCTAGTCGTTGCCGACTCTAGGGGCGGTGCTCATCTCCGTTTCAAAGCCGAAGAGCCAGCGCTGTCCAAAGATGTCTCCGTGGTCATGTGGCCGGCATGACTCAACGCCAAAGGCACGCAGAACGCTGTTACCTTCCCACCAAAGGTGTCCTTATTTTTTCTACTTGCATTTTTACGTGCTGTCAAAACTGCTAGGTTGACAGAAGCTGGGACAAGTAACGGGAGCTCACCCCGTTACACTAGGGATTCGAACCGCTGAGCTGCTGACCTTTTGATCGACAAGCTCAACGTCCTAGCCCCTGAGCCACCGCGTCCCTTTCTATGTAATACATATGTTCAAAATAAAAGCATCATCCAAAACTATTAAACTTTATCTCAAAGTCAAACTACTATATGTAATTAGTTCTTCCTAGAACATAGCAACTGCATGTGTTTTAATGAATTGCATCTCCAACTACACAATTTACTCATTCTTGTCTATGTTTCTTAATGCAATCCAGTGTTGAAAGAACAATCAGGTCTGATTCCAAGCCAGGAGAAAGACGCTGAAATAAAATGGAGGCAGGCTGCAGGAAAGAAGAGCTCCGTTTATTTGATAGCCAGAAACTTCAGTGACAGAACCATGTTAGGTGGAGGTATGTGAAGGGGATAGAATAGAATAGAATAGAAATTTTATTGGCCAAGTGTGATTGGACACACAAGGAATTTGTCTTGGTGCATATGCTCTCGGTGTACATAAAAGAAAAGATACGTTCATCAAGAAACATAAGGTACAACACTTAATGATAGTCATAGGGTACAAATAAGCAATCAGGAAACAATCAATATCAATATAAATCATAAGGATACAAGCAACAAAGTTACAGTCATACAGTCATAAGTGGAAGGAGATGGATGATGGGAACAACGAGAAGATTAATAGTAGTGCAGATTTAGTAAATAGTTTGACAGTGTTGAGGGAATTATTTGTTTAGCAGAGTGATGGCATTCAGGAAAAAACTGTTCTTGTGTCTAGTTGTTCTGGTGTGCAGTGCTCTATAGCGTCATTTTGAGCAGGGGTCTCCAAACTTTTGGACCTCAGGGACCGCCAAGTCCATAATTTTAAATCCCGGGGACCACTAATACAAATCCAGCACACCGCTTGCTGAAGCGCCTGAATGCCCAATGACGGGATGGGGTCCTTCAGGCACTGTCCATCCTTTCTCTTTCTCTCTTTCTCCCCCTCCCCTCTCTCTCCCACTCATTCTCTCATTCTGTCTCCCCCCTCTCTTTCTCTCTCTCCCACTCATTCTGTCATCTCTCTTTCTCTCTCCCCCCTTTCTTTTTCTTTCTTTCTTTCTTTCTTTCTTTCTTTCTTTCTTTCTTTCTTTCTTTCTTTCTTTCTTTCTTTCTCTCTCTTGCTCTCTCTCTCTTTCTCCCCCTCTCTCTCCCCCCTCTCTTTCTCTCTCTCTTGCTCTCTGTCTCTCTCCTCTCTTTCTCTCTCTCCACTCATTCTGTCATCTCTTTCTCTCTCTTTCTCTCTCTCTCTCTCTTTCTTTCTCTCTCTTTCTCCCCTCTCTACCCCTCACTTTCTTTCTCTCACCCCTCTCTTTCTTTCTTTCCCACTCATTCTGTTATCTCTCTTCTCTCCCCTCCTTCTCTTTTCTTTCTCTCCTCTCTCTCCGTCTCTCTTTCTCCCCTCTCTCCCCTCCCTTTCTCTCTCTCCACTCATTCTGTCATCTTTCTTTCTCTCTCTCTCTCCCCTCTTTCTCTCTCTCTCTCTTTCTCCCCCTTTCTCCCCCCTCTCTTTCTCTCCCCCCTTTCTCTCTTTCTCTCTCTCTCTCCCTCAGTCACTGGGCCAGCCAGTGTCTTAGGGCTGAAAGGAAGTCAAGCATCCCTCTGAGAGACTGAGGTGCAGGAGCACCAACAAGGGATGGAAGAAACTTGCAGCTTTGGAATGTAGCCCTTGCCCGCTGGAATGAGGTATTGGTGCAAGGTGGGGGGAATGGCGGTGCAGGCGGGCTGAAGCAATGGGTGGCAAGAACCCTGGGCTGATTCTTCCCCCTGCTTTAGCTTCCTGTCGGCTGAATCAACCAGTGGCTGTCCCCGCCCCTTGCCCTGCCTTCCCAGTCACTCCTCGCCTGGCAAGGGAAGGGGAGGGGGGAATTGAGATTTGCTCCATATTCCAGAATGGGAGTGAAGCTTCATGTCTTGCTGGATCTTTCTGTCTCTCTCCCACTCCTTCTCATGGGCCAGCCAGTGTCTTGGGGCTGAGAGAAAGTCAAGCATCTCCCCGAGAGACCAAGGTGCAGGAACATCAAAAAGGGCTGAAAGAAGCAGCCACAAGATCCAGCTCCCACTCTGGAATATGGAGCAAATCTCCATCCCCCTCCCCTTCCCTTGCCAGGCGAGGAGTAACTGGGAAGGAAAGACGAGGGGCGGGTTCAGCCGACAGGAAACTAAAGCAGGGAGAAGAAACAGCCCAGGATTCCTGCCACCCGTTGCTTCGGCCCACCTGCACCACCATTCCCCCCCCCTTGCACTATTACCTCATTCCAGCCATCAAGGGCTCTGCTGCAAAGTTAAAAATTGCCCGAATTGCCTCAACAGTGGAGATTTACAGCCCCACCATGAGCTGCCTGGCCAGTTCCATCTTCCAGAGCTCTAGTCATGGGACTGGGCATTGCTTATCCCAGAGCAGCTCCTCCACCCAGGTGCGCCATGGACCACCAACATTTTCTCATGGATCCCCAGTGATCCGCAGACCACCGGTTGCTGACCGCTGGTTTTGAGGGTAGGAGTTGAAAGAGTTTATGTCCAGGATGCGAGGGGTCTGTAAATATTTTCACAGCCCTCTTTTTGACTCGTGCAGTATACAGGTCCTCAATGGAAGGCAGGTTGGTAGCAATTGTTTTTCTGCAGTTCTAATTATCCTCTGAAGTCTGTGTCTGTCTTGTTGGGTTGCAGAACCAAACCAGACAGTTATAAAACTGCAGATAAAAAACTCAATAATTCCTCTGTAGAACTGTATCAGCAGCTCCTTGGGCAGTTTGACTTTCTGAGTTGGCACAGAAAGAACGTTCTTTGTTGTCCTTTTTTGATGATGTTTTTGATGTTAGCTGTCCATTTTAGATCTTGCGATATGTTAGAACCTAGAAATTTGAAGGTCTCTACTGTTGATACTGTGTTGTCTAGTATTGTAAGAGGTAGAAGTATGGAAGGGTTTCTCCTAAAGTCTACCACCATTTCTACAGTTTTGAGTGTGTTCAGTTCCAGATTGTTCCAGTCGCACCATGAGGGTAGTTGTTCAACCTCCCATCTATATGTGGATTCATCATTGTTTTGAATGAGACCGATCATTGTTGTGTCATCTGCGAACTTCAGTAGTTTAACAGATGGATCATTAGAGATGCAGTCATTGGTATACAGAGAGAAGAGAAGTGGGGAGACCACACAGTCTTGGGGGGCCCTATACTAATTGTACAGGTTATCTGATATGATTCTGCTTAGCTTCACCTGCTGCTTCCTGTTTGTTAGGAAGCTATTGATCCACTTATAAGTGTGTTCAGGTACCTGTAGCTGGTTTAGCTTAGTTAGAAGAGTGTCTGGGATGATGGTATTGAATGCTGAACTAAAGTCTACAAAGAGGACTCTGCATAGGTCTTTGAGATTCAAGATGTTGTAGGATGTAGTGCAGAACCATATTAACAGCATCATCTGTTGATCTATTTGCTCGGTATGCAAATTGCAAGGGGTCTAACAGCGGATCCGTGATGGTTTTCAAGTAGGACAGCACTAGCCTTTCAAAGGTTTTCATGACTACAGATGTTAGAGCAACTGGTCTGTAGACATTCAGTTCCTTGGTGGTGGGCTTCTTCGGCACTGGGATGATAGTAGAGCATTTGCAGCAAGAAGAAACATAGCACATCTCTATGCCTATTGTGTTGCATATTTGGAGTCTCTCTGCTTATGAATAGGGTGGCCCAGCTTTCTGAATGGATACAGAATATCCATTCCTAAACACTAGCCTCTTCAGTTTTCTGCTTGAGGCTGTTTTCCTACAGTAGGAAGACTGGAGCTGCTTTCTATCTTTAAGAAGATGTCTCTCCTCTTCTCCTTCAGGAAAAATTTATTTATTTATTTTTATTTATTTATTTTTTCACACAGTATATATAAGCATAAGCATGAAATAGCTATACAATATATAAACATATATATAAGTATGAGTATGTAATAAGTATATTAATTGGATATAATGAAAGGAAACAATAGGACAGGAACGGATGGCACGTTTGTGCTCTTATGCATGCCCCTTACAGACCTCTTAGGAATGGGGTGAAGTCAATAGTAGATAGTTTTTGGTTGAAGCTTTGGGGATTTTGGGAAGAGACCACAGAGTCAGGTAGTGTATTCCAAGCATTAACAACTTTGTTACAGAAGTCATATTTTCTGCAATCAAGTTTGGAGCGGTTAACATTAAGCTTAAATCTATTGTGTGCTCGTGTATTGTTGCAGTTGAAGCTGAAGTAGTCTTCAATAAATTCTATTCCACCTCTCTTTTAATATTTTATTCTGAGAAGGGTGGGGCCTTCCTACACTAAACCTATTGAGGTTTAAAGTATTATTTGTTGAATAAGGTAAAAATATTTTCCTATTCTTTAGACAAATTGAGGATGTTCAATTCTTTATTCCATTCCAGTGCTTTAAAATTTGCATATAAGATTGATGTATAAAAACATCAGATACATTTATATATTTATAAAAATTGATTATGGAGTTTTTAGTCTTAGAAAAGTTAATAATCTGTTTTCCAAGCCATTGAGATAGGTGGCATACAAGTTAAAGTAGCAGTAGTAATAGTAGCAGTAGTAGTAGTAGTAGTGTCAGGGTTCCAGAAAAACCCAATTCCAATTAAAAACTCTGAGGCAAGCATTTCCTCAAAGTTCCATATATTAGAATAGGTATAGTGGCACATCTGAGAAAACCTGAATCTGAGAGTTCCAGTTTTTCCCTCAGTAAATCAAAATCTCCCAAACCATCCCCTCACTCATCAGTCCATCACATGGTCCAATCACCATCCATCCCATCTTAAGACATCACTCCAACCACTCCTTCTCCAGATGCAGGATTGTCCTGACCTTGACCAAAAGGAAGAATGCTATTTTGTCTAACTACATTCCCTCTACTAAATCCCCCCTTCTATTTTCCCACACATGAGAAGGTGGCAGCATTGAAGCTTCTGGGGCTAATACGGTTTTCAAAGCCAACAGGTGTCCCCCTCTGAAGAAAAAAACACACTCTGGAAAATAAAATAGACAAAACACAAAAGAAAGGGTTAACACATTGTACATCAAACCACTTAACCCCCCTCCCGCCTTCAGGAGGACCCTTTGACTTCTCAGGAAATTTATCATGAAATTGTTTTACTAGCTTTCACATACCAACTTTTCACCCTAGTAGCTTCAGACAAAGGGTTCCCTTTCCAGTGTACCAAATACTGTAAATGACCCCTATATAATCTAGAGTCAAGGATCTTCTTAACTTCATAATGAGTCTCCCCTTGTACTATCAAAGGCAGGGGGGAACAGCTGGTAAGGATCTTAAATTAGATCCTATTGCTGGTTTCAATAAGCTACTGTTAAACATTGGGTCACTTACCCTAATATGTGAGGTAGGCTAAGTTGGACAATTATGGGGTTAATCACTTTCACTATAGGGACCTATGAATTTGGGTCCAAATTTCTTGCTAGGTAACCTCAATATTAGATATTTGGTTGACAAATATACCTTATCTCCTATTTGGAAAGGTGGTTGGAGAGACCTGTGCTTGTCTGCCTGGGACTTATATTTCTCCGCTGCTTCAGCTAAAGCTTTCTTACTATTCTCCCACCCCTTTTGTATTGAGATTATCCATTCTGTTAGGGGCATAGAAGTGGGTTGCTCTCTAGGCAACTCAGGCATCAGCACAAAATCCATGTCAGTAGTTATTTGAAAAGGGGTCAACCCTGTACTACTATGTACTGCATTATTATAAGCCACCTCTGCGAATGGTAACAATTCTACCCAGTCCTCTTGTTGATAGTTTACATAACATCTGATGGATCTTGATTCTTTAAGTTTATTATTCACAAAATTATAAAAAGCACGATTGGACTTTGTGCACAGAAGATCTTCTTCTTGCTTTGTGTAGTAAATGGTGCATTCAGTTTTTATTTGGTTGCAAATATTCTTGTAGCGGTTTCTGAAATTTGCTACATGGCCCTTTTTGTTTCTTCTCCAGACGGATTTTTTTTGGATTGAAGCTTTTTTATTGATATGGGTAATTTGTTTTTTTTTATTTTGGTGGTGATTTGTGGTACATATTGTTTGATGATTCTATTGATTTCAAGTAGGAAAACTCTATAGTGGTCTTCGGCAGTGATACAGGTTGAGAATAGATTTTGCCAGTCAAGAGATGAGAGGTCGTTGTTTATAAGGTCATAGTTGGCTTTTTTGAAATTGTAGTTATAAAAAATTCCATTTTTTAAAAATAAATTCCATTTATAAAACATTGTGTACAAATTTTCTTTATAAGCAGCTGACATCGTTAACTTGTAGTTTCTCTCCCACAATCTATCCCAATGATCCAGATAAATATTATGTCCAAAATTTCTTGCTCAACTCATCATTGTTTCTTTGATGGTTTCTTCTTCCATTTTGAATTTTAACAAAAAATTATACATTTTGGTAATCATTTCCCCCCCGGATCCCAGTAATATCTTATCAAGTTCCAATAGTTCTCTGTATATGCCAAATTGTTCCTTATCTTTTTTGTATTTTGTTCTGATATGTAAGTATGGCCACCAATCTATTTTTATTCCTTGTTTTCTTAAATCCTGTTCTGACTTTAAATTTCCACTTTCAACTAATAGATCTGACTATCTTACTATTTTATTTAACTAATAGATCTGACTATCTTACTATTTTATTTAAGTCCAATACATTGGGATAGTTTATGGCCTCCATCGTTGATATCCAAACTGGAACTTTCATATAGTGATTTTTCATTATAACATCCCAAATATTGATCAAAGCATTTCACACTAGATGTCTCTGGAAGTATGTATGCATCTTAATTTTCCCCTCCCAGAGGAAAGCATGCCATCCCAATTGGAGGTCATGGCCTTCCAGTATTAAAATTCTCTTATTTCTCAGTTGAATCCAATCCTTTAAACAAGTTATTGCAGCTGCCTGATAATATAATTCCCAATCTGCTAGGCCGAAGCCTCCTTTGGTTCTGGAGTCCTGCAGAAGTTTACACTGGATGTTTTAAAGAAGATATTGGATAACCATTTGTCTGAAGTGGTGTAGGGTTTTCTTCCTAAGCAGGGGGTGGGACTAGAAGACCTCCAAGGTCCCTTCCAACTCTTCTCTTCTCTTCTCTTCTCTTCTCTTCTCTTCTCTTCTCTTCTCTTCTCTTCTCTTCTCTTCTCTTCTCTTTACTACAATTATACAGGTATGTGATATAAAATCTGAAAAAAACCAAAACCTCCCATTTTTACATATTTTTCTAATATAATTTTAGAATTGGAGAGCTCCATAGGAATGTATGAAATGATGTACCGGGTGGCCTATATTGAGTATGGCCTATATTTAGTACATGTTAAGCTAACAGATCCTTATTGTAGAGAATTTTGCATGAGTGAAAGCTATTTTCCTAGTCACCAGTGGGTAGTAATATATATTTCATTAATTAGTTTCTGTATGCCAATTACATATCCATTCTAGAATCTATAATTTATCTGAACTTGGGGATTGTGGACATCTGGCAGCAAACTGCACAGAGTTTGATCCTATTTTATTATTGTTCTGACTTGTAGTTCAGTGTAATACAATCTGCTTCAATTGAATATCTTGGAGAAACATTTAAAGTAGCACAGACTTTGTTTATATTGCTTTTATGGTTGTAATATGAAATGTTAAAAAGGCTGGTGATTTGTCATTGTTACTGAGTTACTTTACAAAAATCATGGATTTTCATGCACACTGTGCAGAGGAAAATCCTTCATAATAAACTTAACACTCAATGTGTGAGTTAGTGGCATGTTCTACTTCATTTTTTTCTTAATAATCTAACAGTATGTTGTTCACTAATATTGACAAGCAGGTCTTTTTTGAGTCTGAGTAATTCTTCAGTTTTCCCAGTTGCAATGTATGGCTGTGAAGGTTGGACCATAAGAAAGGCTGATCGCCAAAGAATTGAGGCCTTTGAACTCTGGTGCTGGAGAAGACTCCTGCGAGTCCCTTGGACTGCAAGGCAAACAAACAAGTCAGTTCTAGAGGAAATCAACCCTGACTGCTCTTTAGAAGGCCAGATCCTGAAGATGAAACTGAAATACTTTGGCCACCTAATGAGAAAGAAGGACTCCCTGGAGAAGAACCTAATGCTGGGAAAGATTGAGGGCAAAAGAAGAAAGAGACAACAGAGAATGAGGTGGCTGGATGGAGTCACTGAAGCAGTAGGCATGAGTTTAAATGGACTCCAGAGGATGGTAGAAGGCAGGAAGGCCTGGAGGAATGTTGTCCATGGGGTCGCGATGGGTCGGACACGACTTCGCAGCTAACAACAACAAAATTCTTCAGAAGTCATTCCCTTTCTCATGCAAGCTTTTAAAATAATGATGCTAGCCCTGAAATGTAGATTGTGTTCATGCAAAAATTCTACTGTTCATCTATTCAGTTTAGGTTACTGATAGATTGAGATTAAAGTTCCAGTTAGCAATGTCTGTACGAGGTGCAGTTCACATGATCCAGAGATGTAATCAGAATTTTATATTGATTTAAATATTTCACAAAGTTCATCTGCAAGATGTCATGGAAAGCCATTGTTGTGTATTGGTTAAGGTATTGGAGACTCAGAATCAAGTCTGTCCTTAGCCATGGCCCTTTCCCATTTTCAAGGTTTTTGTAGAATTGAGGCTGATTTTCTCTAAACTGCAAATTCTGCTGCAATTGAATTATTTGAGTTAGTTATTTGATTGATCTTCTCTGCAATAAATATTAGTACATAATCATTATTATTTCAATATTCTTACTTGAAATTAGATGTTGCAGGGTATTATTTAGCCATATTTTGGAATTGTAAGTATGATTACTTTATAATATACGTATTTAATAAGCATAATACTTCTTCAGTTCAGACTCAGTGAATGTGACCATATTGTATTTTGATGAATTCTCTGAAGAAGGAAAGCTGGTACAAATTTGGATGTCTGTAATATGGGTTTAGATAATTCATTAGAATTATTTCCTCTTTGCACATCTTAAATTAAGTTTTAGTAGCCTAAAAAGTATACAAAAAGGTTAACAAAAATGGCAAAAATGGTTTCTAATAATCAAGTTTAAAGTGTTATCTTGAAATTTGATTTGAATTTGATTAGATTCAACATACCTAGAACTATAGATAAATCCGAGTACAAAATCATAGTGAGCATAGATTTTCTTCATGCAAATATTTTCTTAATGCCAATATTTGTATTTGCTTGTGGATGAGGAATTTTTGAGCATGGAATGTTCCATAAAAATATGTATTTCAGCACTATGCCTGTAAAATTCTATATATAAACACTTTATTTTATAAAACAGTAGGATAATGTTTGAGAATCTGTACAAGGACAGATATACTGAAATTGTATAAGCTTATGTGTGTGTATATACACACATGTATATAATAATAGACATGAGGTGTCAATTTTTTGGGTCTGGTTTCCATGGAAATGCTGGCTAAGATTAATGGCAACAGGTGTGCTGTATAATTATAGGCACTAGTTCTTACTCAGCCTAAGAAAATACTAAATCACTAAATGGAACAAAACATTTTTTACAGCAAATATAATCAACTTTCTATTTTCAGTGTCCAACTTATTTGCGAGGTGATCAGAAACATTCTGTACTGACTTGAAAGAAGAAAGAAAAATAGTAACTATATGATTGCAGATTGTGCAGGGTAATAATAACTGTCAGGGTAGTGATTTAAGAGCTGAACAGCTGCTAGGATGATGCAATGATACACTGATGTAATGATGAGAATGAGTCAGCAAGGTTTTTAGCTGTTATCGTTTTAAAAGCCTGTATAATAAGAAGAGGCCCTGTTAGGGTGTCTCTCTCTCACCATGTGTTTTTCCCTGCTGTAATTGCTGATTATTTGACCTCTGCCTATAGTAAATGTATATATAGTATATATTATTTTGTAGATAAAACCACTATTTCATGACAAACTTCTATTTGCTGTTATTGCTCCTGGGTTGTCTCACATAGTAAAGCTGTGTGGACACTGACAATAACAATTTATAAATAGTTTATAAAGAATAGAATAGAATAGAATAGAATAGAATAGAATAGAATAGAATAGAATAGAATAGAATAGAATAGAATAGAATAGAATAGAATAGAATAGAATAGCATTTTTTATTGGCCAAGTGTGATTGGACACACAAGGAATTTGCCTTGGTGTCTAGTTGTTCTGGTGTGCAGTCTAGTTGTTCTAGTGTTGTTTTGATGGCAGGAGTTGAAACAGTTTATGTCCAGGATGTGAGGGGTCTGTAAATATTTTCACAGCCTTCTTTTTGACTCATGGAGTATACAGGTCCTCAATGGAAGGTAGGTTGGTAGCAATTGTTTTTTCTGCATTTCTAATTATCCTCTAGTCATTCAGTTCCTTGATGGTGGGCATCTTTAGCACTGGGATGATAGTAGAGCTTTTGAAACAAGAAGGAATATAGCACATCTCCAGTGATTTATTGAAGATACAGGTGAAGATGGGGGCCAACTGCTCAGCACAGACTTTTAAGCAAGAAGGAGGTATCTTGTCTGGGCCTGGAGCTTTTCCTGGCTTTTGTCTGTGAAATAGATCTTATTTATTTTATTTATTTGTCCCAACAGTATATATATAAGCATAAGCATGAAATAACTATACGATATATAAGCATATATATAAGCATAAGTATAAAATAACTATACGAATTGGATAAAATCAAAGGGGACATTGGGACAGGAACTGTAGGCACGCTGGTGCTCTTATGCACGCCCCTTACAGACCTCTTAGGAATGAGGTGAGGTCAATAATAGATAGTTTTTGGTTAAAGCTTTGGAGATTTTGGGAAGAGACCACAGAATCAGGTAGTGCATTCCAGGCATTAACAACTCTGTTACTGAAGTCATATTTTCTACAATCAAAAATTGGAGCGGTTCACATTAAGTTCAAATCTATTGTGTGCTCATGTATTGTTGCGATTGAAGCTGAAGTAGTCTTCGACAGGAAGGACATTGTAACATGATTCTATGAGTTAAACTCAGGTCTTGTCGAAAGTGGTGGAGTTCTAAATTTTCTAAACCCAGTATTTCAAGTCTGGTGGCATGAGGTATTTTGTTGTAATCAGAGGAGTGGAGAACTCTTCTTGTAAAACAGGGGTGTCCAAACTATGGCCCGCGGGCCAACTGCGGCCCGCGGGTCAGTTTTTATTGGCCCGCAGCAAATTCTGAAAATATAATTGAATATGGCGCTTGAGCTCAACTCTGTTGCACTTCTCAGTTTTAACACTAGATGGAGCCAGTCACAGAAAAGGTGCTTCTCCACTAAACAAAATTAAGCAAAGAAAAATATTTACCACGAGTCACCAGAAATGGCAGCACCGAAGAAATGCAAGATAGCAAGTGAGTGTAGAAGATTTCAAACACGGTGGGAAAATGAATATTTCTTTAAAGAAATCAACGGAAAGTGTGTCTGTTTGATTTGCAATGAAGATGTTGCCGTGATGAAAGAGTATAATGTCCGTCGGCACTATGAGACCAAGCATCAGAGCTACGCATCGTACAGGTGCGAGCAGGCACAGAAATTCAAGCAAATGGCAGCTAGCCTGCAAGCTCAACAACAGTTTTTATTTCGTGCTAACAAAATACAGGAAAACGCCACAGCAGCAAGCTATGAAGTCGCACAACTTATTGCCCAGCATGGCAAACCGTTCTCAGACGGTGATTTCATAAAGCAGCGCCTCATCAAAGTCACAGAAGTAATGTGCCCGGAAAAAGTGCAGGATTTCAACAACGTGACCTTATCCAGAAATACAGTGGTGCGGAGAATCGAGGACTTGTCAGCTAACCTGAAACTTCAGCTGAGAAAAAGCTTGTGCTTTTGATTTTTACTCGATAGCATGCGATGAGAGCACAGACGCCACAGACACCGCACAGCTTTTAATTTTTTTGCAGGGAGTCGATGATAATTTTTGCTGTACGGAGGAGCTGCTTGATATGATGAGCCTAAAAGGCACAACGACAGGTGGAAATATTTTTGATGCTGTGTCAGAGGCAGTTGAAAAGATGGGGCTTAAATGGGACAAGCTCTGTGGAGTAACAACGGATGGAGCTCCGGCCATGACGGGTGAGCGCAAAGGAATGGCATCCATGGTGTGCGTCAAGGTAAAAGAGAGCGGAGGTGAGGCTGTTAGGATGCACTGTATAATCCACCAAGAAGCACTGTGTGCCAAGACTGTGCAGCTGGGCGATGTGATGAACACTGTTGTAAAAACTGTCAACATAATTCGAGCTAGAGGACTGTACCACAGGGAATTTCAAGCTTTCTTATCTGACGTGGATGCTGAATACGGGGATGTACTCTACCACTCTGATGTGCGCTGGCTCAGCCGTGGCTCTGTGCTGCAGCGGTTTTATTCGCTGAGATCAGAAATCGACAATTTTTTGAAAGAGAAGGACCGACCTCTTCATGAACTGAGTGACCCTCTGTGGCTGGCAGACCTGGCATTTTAGTTGATCTTACTCATCATCTGAATACACTGAACAAGAACCTACAAGGCAAAGAACAGCTGGTGTCACACCTGTATGCGCACATGAAAGCCTTCTGTGTAAAGCTCCGCCTGTTTGAGACACAACTACGAAGCTTTAATGCTGCACACTTCCCTGTGCTGTCTGAAATCAAGTCTGCTTTTCCAAAGGCAGACCTTTCTGCTAAAAAGGAGAAATATGTTTCTGTAATTACATCTCTCGTGACAGAATTCAACCAGCGTTTTCAAGATTTTTCTGTCATTGAAAAACAAATCAAGCTGTTCTCGACCCCCTTCCTGGTGGATGCAGAAGAAGTGGAGGAGAGTCTGCAGTTAGAACTGATTGAAATGCAATGTGATGATTCTCTGAAGAGTCAACATCAGCTTCTCTCCCTCCCTGACTTCTATCAGAGTTTGGATCATGCCAAGTTTCCTCTGATGAGACGCATACATAAAAGAATGATGAGCCTGTTCGGCTCAACATACATATGTGAACAAACATTTTCTCTGTTAAATCAGAACAAAAGCAGACTGAGATCCAGAATGACTGATAGCCATCTCTGTGAAGTCCTTCGTGTCTCAACCACCAAACTTTCTCCTGACATCCCAGCCATCCTTCAATCCAAAGGACAGCATCACTGCTCCCACTGAGAGCAATGTTCTTCACATTATAGGCGAGTTAGAAATACACACAGTAATCATGTGTCAATATGTCACCTCTTGTGTGTGGCCCGGCCACACATGAATTTACTAGGCTTATATACTGTTTGTTGTCCAGCCGCATGCCTTTCTGAATAATTATATTTAAAAATATTACATTAAAATCAACATAACACAAACACACACGTACACAAACATAGAGATACACATGCACATATATATAACTCACACACATATAGTATACTTAAGCCTAAACTGTGCATAGGGACTACCCAGGACGGCTGAAAAAGTGATTTCTGACAGGTTCTCACACTTTTGACTGGTCCTCACACCTACAACTATCTTTACATTTTGCACCCTATCTTGTAACCGTGGTGAAGAGAAGCAGTTGTGAAATGAGTGATATGGTTGTTAAAAATGCTGCAATGGGCATAAATGTGAGGATGGTCATAAGTGTGAGGACTGGTCAAAAATTACTTTTTTTAGCCCTCTGAGTAGTTTCTATGCCCATAGCCACATCCACTCAGTCACATGAGCAGTTAGCCATGCCCACCAGTCACATGACCACCAAGCCACACCCCAAAATAAGCCACGCCCAAAGAACTGGTACAAAAAAATTTCAGCCCCCCCCCCCGTGGCCCAGGCCTTTGCTTATTTTTCTGTATTTGGCCCTCACTCAAAAAACTTTGGACACCCCTGTTTTATATGCTCTGGTTAGTAGTGTAATGTTTCTGGAGAAGAAGCTACTCAAGATTAAGTTTACAACTATTAAAGCTTTTTTTTGTGATGTAGTTGCAGTGGGCTTTGGAACTTAGATAATTTGATATGAAAACTCCAAGGTCTTTAATGGGGTGGGGGTCATCTACAAGGTAATGTCCATCAAGCTTGTATTTAGTGTTCTGATTCTTTTTTCCAATGTGTAGGACAGAGCATTTGCTGGTTGAGATTTGGAGTTGCCAGATTTTTGACCATTCCAACACAAAGTCAAGGTCTTTTTGAAGGGTAGCTGTATTGTTGGTAGTGTTAAATAGTTTAACATCATCAGCGAAGAGAACACAATTACTTATAATATGGTCACAGAGGTCATTAATGTATAATATGAAGAGTGTTGGTCCAAGAACGCTGCCTTGGGGGATGCCGCTATTGCACTTCCCTTTCTGTGATCACTAGGGGTTGTGAACCCAATAGGATGGGGTTAGTTGTAGGAGGCTTGGCTGTTGTTGGTGTGTCTGAGATGGGAGTTGTGGAGATAGGTGGCTGTAGTTTCCTTTCAAACCTACAGTAAAACATGTTCAGGTCATCTGCCAGTTGCTGATTTCTTCAGCCTGGGAAGGAGGTTTACCATATCCGGTGATATTTTTAAGAGTTTTCCATGTGTTTGCTGGTTCATTTGTTGAGAACTGATTCTTTAGCTTTTCAGAGCAGTTTCTTTTTGCTGCTCTGATCTCCCATGTTAATACATTTCTGCCCTGATTGTACAGCATTTTATCACCTTTTCTGCAGGCTTCCTCTTTGGAATGACGTAGCTGCTTAAGTTTAGTTGTGAACCAAGTTTTGTTGTTACTGTATATATGGTGGGTACACATAGGTCTTCACAGAAACTGATATATGATGTTACAGTCCCTCTGAATTCATCTAAGTCTGCAGAGATACTTTCAAAAACATTCCAATCAGTGCAATCAAGGCAGACCTGTAGCTTTAACTTTGCCTCTTCCATCCAGGTCTTCACTGATGTAATTGTTGGTTTTGTAGTTTTAAGTCTTTGCCTGTAAGCAGGTACAAGGTGAATCATGCAATGATCAGAATGTCCCACAGCTGCTCCTGGTAAAGACCGATAAGCATCTTTTAGTGTTGTGTAGCAGCTGGATGTTGTAGTTGAAGAAATTAATCAAGTTAATTTGGACAAAAAATAAAATAAAGGTGCTCCAGATCAAGGTGGAGAGAGCAGAAGAAGAGCATGTTTTATTGCAATACAGAGTTATGGAATCTGCATTGAGAGTAAGAGGTCTGAAAGAAAATAAATGAGAGGACTTAAAAAAGATTTTTGCAGAGGCTTTGCACAGCTGATTGGACAGAAACCAATGGACTTTGAAATCCAAATTGAAAAAAATTACCGTGTTAATTCATGGGTTGCAAAGCAGAGACACTTGCCAAGAGATGTAGTAATTTATTTTACATCTAGGAAGATTAGGAATGAAATTTCACAAGTTTCTTATAAAAACAAAATTCAAATATTGGTATTGAAAGAAATTCGTTCTAAAATATTAAGAAATAGAAAAGAATATGCTTTTTTGGTGGATCAGCTTAGAAATCTCCAGATACAGTATAGATGGAATGTACCAGCTGGATTAACAGTAAACTATAAGGGAGGGAAATATTGTCTTAATACAGTTTTTAAAGCAAGAGATTTTTATACTAAAGTATTGAAGGTTGGAAGTTTGCCATTGTTAGAAGTTAAGATGGAAGGAGAGGTGGGAATGGTTAAAAAAGGGGAAAAGAAAGCAAAGCAAATACAACCTAAAAGTGGGGCTGTAATTTTGGGAGAAGAAACACAGAAAGCCACAGGGGAGGATCAAAGTATGATTGTAACTATTAAACGTAAAGAGCAAGGAGTAAAGAAGTAATATTTTCAAATGAAATGACTATCCTTTCATGGAATAGGGTAAATTATAAGGGATATTTTTGAACATATTTACAAGTCATATTTACTTTTAGCAAGGATAGTTAAAGTAGATAGTATAAAAGTTTTTAGATATATAAATCTGAGGGAATATAAGATATATTGAAACCCTTTGATAGTGTAATATTGTGTAGGGATAAGAAATATAATTAGTTATGGATTGTATGATAAATGGGGTGTAAAATGTTTAGAAATTTATAGTGTGGGGAATAAGGGGAAGAATATGAGGTAAATGTTAAATTTATATAAGCTAAAAAGATGATGTATATTATTATGTATGATGGATATACAAATCTGATGGATTATAAGGTATACTGAGGAATAATTTTTGATATTACAACATCGGAAGATGGGATATTGTTTATTATAGAAGATTGGACTTTAAAATTAATGGACTTAGATGAGAAGGTAGAATTATCAGCCTATTTGAAAGATTATTTATGAAAGATATATATAATGGAGATGGTTTGTTTTTTAAAAAATATTGGACTGAAATAACAAAATACTAAATAGCTTTTAAATGAATAGAATGTAATTGTATTAGTGTTAATATTTTCCTTTTTCTTCTTTTTTATGGAAAAGGGGAGTTGAGGTTCAAGAAGATGGATGGGAGTTTATATTAATTAGTATATTTTAGGTTATGATTGTTAGATACAATACCCTGTATTTGCTCTGGGAAGTCGCGGGGGGGAGGGGATGGGGGAAGGAGGGAGGAGGGAGGGAAAGGGTTAGGATTGGGAGAGGGGTATGTATGGGGAAAAAATTTGTAAAACTTTTTCAATAAAAAAAATATTTTGTCAGTGTCTTTTGTGTGGAAAACTGTCATCAATTATGTGGAAATACATTTACAAATATTAATTTCTACATCTTATTCTTGTTCATCTCATTATAGCTTTTAGGTTCCTGAATTTTAGGTTTTCACAAAAGATCAGATTGCATAATTATAAATACTTATAATTTTTCAATCTGGTTGGCAAATGGCTGTACATGTGCAATGACTAAATCATTTAAACTGGTTTTTGTTTGTTTGTTTTAAACAAGTATTTTAATATTTTATTAAGTTATAAGATAAGATACAAAATGCAGAAGTAAATAGGAAAGCAGTGGGGGGAAAGGCAGGGAAGAAAAGTGAGGACGGGTTGAGAAAAAGAAAAAGAAGTGCTGATTTCCGACTCCCTCTGTTGCAGTAAAATAAAACATTAACATCAAACCACAACTTTCTGTTTTTTCATAGTAATATAAACTAGCCATTTCTATAAGGATCTATCAATCTAATTGGTAAAACCCAAAATCAAAGTTTCATTTTTTTCTACCCTCTCTCTCCTTCTCCCTTTCTTCCATCTCTCTCCTCCTTATCTCTATTGCTGTATTCATTTTCATTTCAATATTTTCCACTATGGTATCCAGACAACCCCGATTTTCCCATTTATTGAGTATATTTCTCAGAACTCCCCTCATGTGGTTTAATTATTAAAATTGTCTTTCATTTTATTCCACTTTTACCTTACAGCCTTTTAATTAATACAACCTTCCACCTCTTGTTTTCTTTAAATTCTTATTCCCAGTAATTATTTTTCTCTTTCATTAGGATACATCATTTACTAACATTTCAATTTTATTCCATTTTACATCTCACTTTCAATTATTTTCACCTATAAACTGTTCTATTTTTCACATTTCATCTACTGAGCTATTGTTCTTAAATAGTATACTTCTTCCTTTTTTACTTCTTTTCAATTTTATATCTTTCCCCCGCCTCGCAGGAATGGCCCTCCAAGTTATCGAGGGCTTACCTTAACGAAGGGTCTTGGGACCCAGAGAGGTGGCATGCGGCCAAGAAGAATTTGTGGGGATTTTTAAATAGATTTGTAAATAAGGGTTTTTTAAAGGGGGGGAGGGATATGACGGGTGGGGGAAAGAACCCGTCGGGGAGGGATCCAGCCCCTGTGCTGGTTCGCGGCATCAGGACATCTGGTCTGAAGGCAGGGGGGGAGGGGTTCGTTCCAGGATTAGAGCGTTGTTCAATCTGTACGGTAAGTGGGAGAGGCAGATATGGCAGAGGGGGGGCGTATTGAGTGTTGGGAGCACGTGCTCGCTGTTTGAAAGCGATCACGTGCTCCGGCCCCTCAGTCCCTACCCGTTCCTCGGGCGGCCATGATCCTCAGAGCTTGGCTCTTCGGTTGATGTTATATAATCTGTGGTTAATAAAGCTCCCCTGATTTGCGATCTTATTCAGGGGGAGTCCGCGGACCTTATGGGCATTACGGAGACCTGTTTGGGCCCAGAGGGGGGGGTTCCCCTTGTTGAGCTGTGCCCTCTGGGTTTCCGAGCATTTCATCAACCGAGGGCCCAAGGTAGGGGTGGGGGGGTGGCGGTTGTCATTAAGGAGGATCTAGAGCCAGGGGAGGCCACTGTTCCTCAGATTGCCGGCTGTGAATCCCTCTATGTGAGGTGGGGCCATAGGAATCAGTTGGGCTTGTTGATCACGTACCTGGCTCCTTGCTGCGTGAACACAGCCCTGCCCGAGCTGTTGGAGGTACTTGCCGGTGTGGCGGTTGAGACCCCCAGACTTATGGTTATGGGGGATTTCAACCTGCCATCAGCTGGCTTGTCATCGACTGCAGCTCGGGAGTTCCAGGCTTCCATGACGGCCTTGGACCTGATTTGAGTAAATGATGGCCCTACGCACACGGGGGGAGGCATGCTGGATCTGATTTATATCTCTGGACAGTGGTTAAATGATCTGGTATTAGATGATTTAGTAACAGAACCAATGTCATGGTCAGATCATTTTCTCCTTCGCCTAGACTTCCGAACCGCCATTCACCACCGCAGGGAGACGGAACCTATACGGTGGTTCCGTCCCAGGTGCCTGATGGACCCTGAGAGGTTCCAGACGGAGCTTGGGCCATTCCCTGAGGATCTGGCCCACGGCACGACTGAGGAACTGGTCGTGGCCTGGGAGCAGGCCGCGGCGTGGCCTGGACCGTGTCGTGCCTTTGCGGCCTCTGACCCGGCGTAGATCTCGTCCGGCCCCTTGGTTCTCCGAGGGGCTGAGGGAGATGAAACGCCGGAGAAGACGCCTAGAGACACCTGGAGGTCCAGTCGCTCCGAAGCTGATCGGACACTAGTTAGGACCTATTCTAGGACCTACCTAGTGGCAATGAGGGAAGCGAGGCGCTCCTACGCCTCCACCCTCATTGCGTCGGCAGATAACCGCCCGGCCGCCCTGTTTCGGGTGACCTGCTCCCTCCTTCATCAGGAGGTGCGGGATGACCCTTTGCAGGGACGTGCCGAGGAGTTTAGTGGTTATCTATACGATAAAATCGCTCAGCTCCGGGATGGTCTGGACCGAAATTGGGATGATCCAAGCGACAGAGAGGAGGCATGTCTTGTCGAGTCTCTTTGGGATGAGTTTGACCCTGTGGCTCCCGAGGACGTAGACAGGTTGTTGGGGAGGCTTCACGCCACTACATGTTTACTGGACCCGTGTCCTTCCTGGCTGGTACTGGCCACTCAGGAGGTGACACGAGGCTGGCTCCAGGGGATTATCAACGCTTCTTTGTTGGAAGGGGTTTTCCCTGCCGCCTTGAAAGAGGTGGTGGTGAGACCCCTCCTCAAGAAGCCCTCCCTGGACCCAGCTATTTTTGGTAATTATCGTCCGGTCTCCAACCTTCGCTTCGTTGCGAAGGTTGTAGAGAGTGCTGTGGCGCGACAGCTACCCCAATACCTGGATGAAGCCGTCTATCTAGACCCGTTCCAGTCCGGCTTCCAACCCGGATACAGCACTGAGACGTCTTTGGTCGCATTGGTGGATGATCTCTGGAGGGCCAGGGACAGAGGTTACTCCCCTGCCCTGGTCCTATTAGACCTCTCAGCGGCTTTTGATACCATCAACCATGGTATCTTGCTGCGCTGGTTGGGGGGATTGGGAGTGGGAGGCACCTTGTATCGGTGGTTCTCCACCTATCTCTCTGACCGGTCGCAGACGGTGTTGACAGGGGGGCAGAGGTCGACTGCGAGGGGCCTCACTTGTGGGGCGCCGCAGGGGTCGATCCTCTTGCCCCTTCTGTTCAACATCTATATGAAGCCGTTGGGTGAGATCATCAGTGGCTTTGGGGTGAGATACCAGCTGTATGCTGATGACACTCAGCTGTACTTTTTCACCCCGGGCCACCCCAATGAAACTGTTGAAGTGCTGTCCCGGTGTTTGGAAGCCGTACGGGTCTGGATGGGGAGGAACAGGCTCAAACTTAATCTCTCTAAGACGGAGTGGCTGTGGATGCCGGCACCTCGGTACAGTCAGCTGCAGCCGCAGCTGACTGTTTGAGGCGAGTTATTGGCCCCAAAGGATAGGGTGCGCAACTTAGGTGTCCTCCTGGATGAACGGCTGTCGTTTGAAGATCATTTGACAGCCGTCTCCAGGAGGCCCTTCCACCAGGTTCGCCTGGTTCGGCAGTTGCGCCCCTTCCTCGATCGGGATGCCTTGTGCACAGTCACTCATGCGCTCGTTACCTCTCGCTTGGATTATTGTAATGCTCTCTACATGGGGCTCCCCTTGAGGTGCACTTGGAGGCTTCAGTTAGTCCAGAATGCAGCTGCGTGGGTGATAGAGGGAGCTTCGCGTAGCTCCCGCGTAACACCACTCCTGCGCAGACTGCACTGGCTACCTGTGGCCTTTCGGGTGCACTTTAAGGTTTTGGTCACTACCTTTAAAGCGCTCCATGGCTTAGGGCCTGGGTACTTACGGGACCGCCTGCTGTTACCTCATGTTTTATTTATGGGGTTTTGTACATAGGTTTTTTAATAAGGGTTTTTTAAAGGGGGGGAGGGAAGTGACGGGAGGGGGGGAGATCCCATCGGGGAGGGTTGGTTCAGTCCCAGTCCCAGTTCACGGCGTTTTCATCAGGGCGGAGGGAGGGGGGAGGGGTACGTTCCAGAATTGGAAGTTGGCTCCATCTGTACGGTAAGTGGGAGGGGCAGATATGGCGGAAGCAAGGGGCCGTATCGTTCGTTGGGAGCACGTGTTCGCTGTTTAAAAGCGATCGCGTGCTCCGGCCCCCCCAGTCTTTCCCCGTTCCCCGGAAGGTCAGGATCCTCAGAGCCTGGGCCTCCGGTTGATGTTGTGCAACGCCCGGTCCGTGGTTAACAAGGCCCCCCTGATTTGCGATCTTATCCAGGGGGAATCCACGGACTTTATGGGCATTACGGAGACCTGGTTGGGTGCAGAAGGGGGGGTGCCCCTAGTTGAACTGTGCCCGCCAGGTTTCCGAGCATTCCATCAACCGAGGGCCCAGGGTAGGGGTGGAGGGGTGGTGGTTGTAATGAAAGAGGGTCTGGAGCTGAGAGAGACCACTGTTCCTCAGATAGCCGGCTGTGAATCCCTTCTTGTGAAGTGGGGCCATAAGAATCAGATGGGTTTGTTGATCGCGTACCTGGCTCCTTGCTACGTGACTACAGCCCTGCCTGAGCTATTGGAGGTGCTTGCCGGGGTGGCTGTTGAGATCCCCAGACTTTTGGTCATGGGTGATTTCAATCTGCCATCGGCTGGCTTGTCATCAACAGTGGTTCAGGAGTTCCAGGCTTCCATGACGGCCTTGGACCTGATTCAAGTAACTGATGGTCCTACTCACATGGGGGGATCCGCGCTGGACCTGATTTATATCTCTGGACAGTGGTTTAATGATCTGGTAGTAAGAGATTTAGTGGCAATACCGGTGTCATGGTCAGATCATTTTCTCCTCCGCCTAGACTTTCAGACCGCTACTCACCACTGCAGGAAGACGGAACCAATGCGTTGGTTCCGTCCCAGGCGCCTGATGGACCCTGAGAGGTTCCAGACAGAGCTTGGGCCATTTCCTGAGGATCTTACCCACGGCACGACCGAAGAACTAGTCGTGGCCTGGGAACAGGCCGCGGCTGGGGCTTTGGACCGTGTCGTGCCTTTGCGGCCTCTGACCCGGCGCAGATCTCGATTAGCTCCTTGGTTCTCTGAGGAGCTGAGAGAGATGAAACGCCGGAGAAGACGCCTAGAGAGTGCCTGGAGGTCCAGCCGCTCCGAAGCTGATCGGACACTAGTTAGGTCTTTTTCAAAGACCTACCTAGTGGCACTGAGGGTGGCGAGGCGTTCTTACGCCTCCTCCCTCATTGCGTTGGCAGATAACCGCCCGGCCACCCTGTTTCGGGTGACCCGTTCCCTTCATCAGGGGGGACGGGACGAGGAGTTTAGCGGTTATCTATATGATAAAATCGCTCAGCTTCGGGATAGCTTGGACCAAGATTGCGATGATCCAGATGAGATGACTGAGGCTCGTCTTGTTGATGTGGTTTGGGATGAGTTTGATTCTGTGGCTCCCGAGGACATGGACAGGTTGCTGGGGAGGCTGCATGCCACTACATGTTTACTGGACCCGTGCCCCTCCTGGCTGGTGCTGGCCACTCAGGATGTGACACGAGGCTGGCTCCAGGGTATTATAAATGCTTCTTTGATGGAGGGGGTCTTTCCCGCCGCCTTGAAAGAGGCGGTGGTGAGACCCCTCCTCAAGAAGCCTTCTGTTGTGTCTTGCCCGCCCTCAGAGCAGCCGGGGCCTTCTTACCTGCTCCCGAACACTGAGGAATGTATGCCTCCCGGCCCAAGTCCTGGCTCCATGCCCACACAAACTGCAGAAGAAGGAGCATCTCCCGGCCCCAGCCCTGACTCCATGCCCAGGCAAACGGAGCAGCTAGACCCCTCCCCCTCCTCCACAGCATGTGAGCCTGAGGAGGGTTTATTCCCAACAGCTGCTGATTGGTGTGACCCTCGCATCAGAAGGCTGGATAGGCGGAGGCAACAGAAGGAAGGGAGGGGCAGGCCTTAATGAGTGCTGAGTCATGGAGCCACACCCCTTGGCCTATATAAAGGATCTGCTTTCTGGCAGTCTCTGAGTCAGGCAAAAGTCGAACTTATCTTGCTGAAGTCACTTACTGGTCTCCTGCCTGCTCTGAGGACTTTGCTAGGACTTTGGGCAGAGCTGCAGAGGCAAGCCTGATTCGGATTTCCCTGACCCGGCCGTCAGCGGAGGAGTGGGACACGACACCTTCCCTGGACCCAGCTATTTTGGGTAATTATCGTCCAGTGGTGGCACGGCAGTTCCCTCAGTACCTGGAGGAAGCTGTCTATCTAGACCCGTTCCAGTCCGGCTTCCGGCCCGGGTATAGCACGGAGACAGCTTTGGTCGCGTTGGTGGATGACCTCTGGAGGGCCAGGGATAGGGGTTGTTCCTCTGCCCTGGTCCTGTTGGATCTCTCATCGGCTTTTGATACCATCGACCATGGTATCCTGCTGCGCCGGTTGGAGGGGTTGGGAGTGGGAGGCACCGTTTATCGGTGGTTCTCCTCCTACCTCTCCGACCGGTCGCAGACGGTGTTGACAGGGGGGCAGAGATCGGCCGCAAGGCGCCTCACTTGTGGGTGCCGAGGGGTCGTTTCTCTCGCCTCTCCTGTTCAACATCTACATGAAGCCGTTGGGCGAGGTCATCAGTGGCTTTGGGGTGAGTTATCATCTGTACGCTGATGATACCCAGCTGTACTTTTCCACCCCAGGCCACCCCAGCGAAGCTGTCGAAGTGCTGTCCCGTTGTTTGGAGGCCGTACGGGTCTGGATGGGGAGAAACAGACTCAGACTCAATCCATGCAAGATGGAGTGGCTGTGGATGCCGGCATCCCGGTACAGTCAGCTGCAACCGCGGCTGACTGTTGGGGGCGAGTCACTGGCCCCAACGGAAAGGGTGCGCAACTTGGGCGTTCTCCTGGATGAACGGCTGTCGTTTGAAGATCACTTGACGGCCGTCTCCAGGAGAGCTTTTTACCAGGTCCGCCTGGTCCGCCAGTTGCGCCTCTTTCTTGACCGGGATGCCTTATGCACGGTCACTCACGCTCTCGTCACTTCTCAACTGGATTATTGCAATGCTCTCTACATGGGGCTACCCCTGAAGTGTACCCGGAGACTGCAGTTAGTCCAGAATGCAGCTGCGCGGGTGATTGAGGGAGCACCGCGTTGCTCCCGGGTAACACCACTCCTGCGCAGTCTGCACTGGCTACCTGTGGTCTTCCGGGTGCGCTTCAAGGTTTTGGTTACCACCTTCAAAGCGCTCCATGGCTTAGGGCCCGGGTACTTACGGGACCGCCTGCTGTTTCCACATGCCTCCCACCGACCCGTACGCTCTCACAGAGAGGGTCTTCTCAGTGCCGTCCGCCAAGCAGTGTCGGCTGGCCCCAGGGAAGGTCCTTCTCTGTGGGAGCACCTACTCTCTGGAATGAACTTCCCCGGTTTACGCCAATTGCCTGACCTTGGACCTTCCGCCGAACTGAAAACTTATTTATTTATACAAGCGGGACTGGCCTGATTTTTAAATTTTAAATTTAAATTTTAAACTTTTAATGGTAATTTTATTGGGTATTTTTATGGTCAATCGACGGTTTTAATTTGGCCTTTTATTGAATAAGTTTTCTAATTGTTATTTTAATATGTATATTAATTGTTTTAAATGAAGGCTGTACACCGCCCTGAGTCCTTCGGGAGAAGGGCGGTATAAAAATCGAATAAATAATAATAATAATATCTTAATTTCAATTAATTTCTTTGTTGTTTTCTATATTTAAAATATATTTATGTACCACCCACTATAATTCTCTCCAATTCCATGCATCCTCAGACACTAAAACATATATCCCATATATTTTTCACATTTCATCTACTTCTTCATTTTACATTTGAACAGTATATTTCTTCTTTTTTGTTTCTTACATACACTTCATTTCATTCTTTCTTACTTCCCTTTTACAATAATCTATATATTTCTTCTAATTTAATTCTTTGAATTCTTACATAAAATTTCTACAACTATTTTAATTTCTTTTCTGCTATTCATTTTTCTTCCCCTTTTAACCATTTTTTTTGGTCTCTCCAAAATCCCATTTTTTAATATTTCCTCCCCTTTCTCCCTTTCTCTTATCTTCTTCTTTTTCTCTTTCTTGTATCTTCCTTCCCACCTCCTTTCTCTAATTTTTACTCTTTTGATTTCCCCCCTCAATCTTTCCCCATTTCCTCCTCTTCTCTTCTTTTTTGAGAGATACTTTCCCCTATCTATTTTTACTCTGTCACTGTCAACCCTAGTGTAATCATCTATTTTTTTACTCTTTTAATTTCCCCCCTCAATTTTTTCCCATTTCCTTCTTTTCTCTTCTTTTTTGAGATATACTTCTCCCATCCATTTTTATTCTATCACTGTCAATCCCAGTATAATCAACTATGTTTTCATCTTCAATTATTTCCTTTTCAGCATTGTATTCTTGTTCCTCTTGCTTCTCCCTCATAATTTCTTCATCCTTTTTTTTTACATTTTAACCACTCCTCCCCTTCTTTATTTCCCTTAAACAATTCTTGCACCATTTGAAGCAACTCCCTTAGTTCCTCATACTCATCCTCCCAACACTCCATGTTCTCAATTTAAGGAGAAAGGATTTTTAAATTTATTATTTTAACTTATATATAGTTCAAATTCAAGTCCATATAATGTCTGTTTTTTTCTTATTTCTTTCCAAATAATGTCCAGTTCAGATGTTCCTTTAAGCCATTCTAATTTAAATCTTTGTTCATTCCACTCCTTTTTTGAAGTTGTACTGCAGTTGTTTAAACAAACACTCCTCTGGTCTTTTCCCACGGTAGTCTAAGTAATGCAGTGCTTTCATCGCATTTCAGAGCAGATGTCTCTCTTCAATTCACAAATCCCCCGGCAACAAAATGTCACTTGTTAATCCACAAAGATAATTACTTCCTCTTCCTCAATTAAGTCCTTTTGTTAGTAAAAGATGTTTTTCCTCAATTTTCTTTTCCTTTTATTATTTTTAATTTCTTCCAGGTCCAATTTTAAATCCAGATGGAAAGTTTCCTTTTTGGGCTTTAATCTTAAGGTTCTTCTTTGCTTTTTGTTTTCCTTCACTTTAAATTTCTGCATGCCACTAATTTTAAGTTGGAAATTCTTTTAAGCTTTAAAAAATTTCCTTCTTACCTGTGAGTTGGCCAATCAGTCACACAGTAAAAATACTTTGTTCAATCACCGGTCCTGCTCAAATCTTTTGTGTGGCCACCCCGGCTTTTGACAGCTCCTAATGGCTGTCTTCCCATGCTGCTGGGTTGGAGGCTAATGCCAGCACTCCAAGAACTTGCAACTTCCTGTTCGCACCAGCCTGTGCCTCCCTTCTACAGGACAGCTATGATCCATTAAAGATCCCCAAATTGGCTGAGATATTAGTGTTTTCCCTGGAGCACTGGGATCCACGCCGTACCACCGCAATGCTGGCCACACCTGTCGACTTTTTGTTACCTTTTAATGATTCATGCATATTTTTAAACATCTCCATTAATTCATCATACATCCAAGCCTCCATTTTGTCAATTTAACAAATTGTTAAAACTTTTAAATTATATCTCATTTAATTAAAGCTTAAGATCCATATATTCTCTTTTGTTTTCAAATTTTATTGTCCAGTTCGAATTTATATCCAGTCCACTCTCAGTTGAGAATTTGTTGTCTTCCCCAGCTGTTGAAAATCGGAACCAAACAATGTAGAAAGGCAAATACTCCTTAAAAGTTCTCACAGGCTCCCAATTATAAATTTGCAAAATTGGCAAAACATAGCCATAAAAACATAGAATGATTACATATAATTGAGAACAGTAGGACAGGGATGGTAGGCACACTGGTCTGCTTATGTACTCCCTTTTAGGGACTTCTTAAGAAACATGGAAGGTCCACACTAGACAGTTTATGGTAAAAGGTATGGGAATTAGAGAGACTAACAACAGGATCAGATAGATTTTTCCAGACATTTACTACTCTATTGCAAAAGTCTTATTTCCTATAATTAAGATTAGAGCAAATTACATTGAGTTTAAATCTATTGATGGCCCTAGTATATTATTCAATATAGTTGAAATTAAAGTATTCATTTACAGGTAGAACATTTTGGTAAATAATCTTATGAACTAAGCATAGGTCAAACTGAATCATGCAATGTTTACATTTCACTTTCCAAATTCAATTTCAATAACATTTTATAAATCTTAGCAATAATATGTTCATCATTTCCACATAGTAATAATATGTTCATCATTTCCACATTTTTAACAAAATCAAACCTATAACTCTTTTTATCCAATTTAGATTTTTCTTTCTGTTGTTGGTAGGTAAACCAATGGCAAACATAACCTTCTGATTCAAGTTCTTCCCTCAGCTTTAGTACAGGTGAAACTCGAAAAATTAGAATATCGTGCAAAAGTTCATTTATTACAGTAATGCAACTTAAAAGGTGAAACTAATAGATAGACTCATTACATGCAAAGCGAGATAGTTCAAGCCTTGATTTGTCATAATTTTGATGATTATGGCTTACAGCTCATGAAAACCCCAAATTCACAATCTCAGAAAATTAGAATTTTATGAAACGGTTCAATATTCTAGGCTCAAAGTGTCCCATTCTAAACAGCTAATTAAGCCATAACACCTGCAAAGGGTTCCTGAGCCTTTAAATGGTCTCCCAGTCTGGTTCAGTAGGAATCACAATCATGGGAAAGACTGCTGACCTGACAGTTGTGCAGAAAACCATCACTGACACCTTCCATAAGGAGGGAAAGCCTCAAGAGGTAATTGCAAAAGAAGTTGGATGTTCCCAAAGTTCTGTATCAAAGCACATTAATAGAAAGTCATGTGGAAGGGAAAAGTGTGGAAGAAAAAGGTGCACAAGCAGCAGGGATGACTGCAGCCTGGAGAGGATTGTCAGAAAAAGGTCATTCAAAAGTGTTGGGGACTTTCACAAGGAGTGGACTGGGGCTGGAGTCATCAAGAGCCACCACACACAGACGGATCCTGGACATGGGCTTCAAATGTCATATTCCTCTTGTCAAGCTGCTCCTGAGCAACAAACAACGTCAGAAGCGTATTACCTGGGCTAAAGAAAAAAAGAACTGGTCTGTTGCTCAGTGGTCCAAAGTCCTCTTTTCTGATGAGAGCAACTTTTTCATTTCATTTGGAAACCAAGGACCCAGAGTCTGGAGGAAGAATGGACAGGCACACACTGCAAGATGCTTGAAGTCCAGTGTGAGGTTTCCACAGTCTGTGTTGATTTGGGGAGCCATGTCATCTGCTGGTGTTGGTCCACTGTGCTTCATTAAGTCCAGGGTCAACGCAGATGTCTACCAGGAGATTTTGGAGCACTTCATGCTTCCTTCCACAGACGAGCTTTATGGGGATTCTGACTTCATTTTCCAGCAGGACTTGGCACCTGCCCACACTGCCAAAAGTACCAAAACCTGCTTCAATGCCCATGGGATTACTGTAAGACATAATCATCAAAATTATGACAAATCAAGGCTTGAACTATCTCGCTTTGCATGTAATGAGTCTATCTCATATATTAGTTTCACCTTTTAAGTTGCATTACTGTAATAAATGAACTTTTGCACGCTATTCTAATTTTTCGAGTTTCACCTGTATAGGCAGTGGTGGGATTCCAGTAATTTAACAACCGGTTCTCTGCTCTAATAATTTCTCCCAACAACCAATTTGTCACACTGCTCAGAAAGTTAACAACTGGTTCTTCCAAAGTGGTACAAACTGGCTGAATCCCACCACTGAGTATGGGGTCACCAGAGCTGAGAGATAAAATTTTGCTATATGTCCAACAGTCTGCCTTTGCCACCATTTCTTTTCTAAAGAAAGCTTCCTGGGGTGACAGCCAAAGAGGTAACTTTGTAGAGAGCCTTGTTTTATATTTATTCCAAATTCTTAGTATGACACATCTAACAAAATGATTATTAAAATCAACATTAACCTTAATTTAATCATACCATAGATAGCCGTGCCATACAAAGCTTAATTCATGGCCCTCTAATTCAAGTAACCCCTTGTTCTGGAGGTTCACCCATTAAACTGATGTTTATTATTCATACCATGTCAACTTTTGTTATTACTGTCTTTTCTACATTTAATGAGTGGATCATTCAGGCATGTATAGTCTAGTGATATTGTTATTCTTTTTAAGGAACAGTCACTGATACAAAATAATATCCTGTATCTTTTCCACAAAAGCACAAAGCAAATATATATTCTGACTATTGGTATCCAAGCTATTTTGAATCAAGGGCTTTGAAGGGAAAAATGGAATCCAGGCTCAAAGTATTTCATTTTGCAGCAGCATTTCAAAATCAAAGTGCTGCTGGTAACTTTAGATTGTATTCTGCACACATCAACAAAGAGAATTTATCATATTATATTAGCAGTCAAATGAAATGTTAAAACATTGTACTGTACTATACACAGCTTTTTAAATCTTTTTGATTTCTTGCTTGAAACTCATATGTTGCAAATAAACTATGTAGTACTTTTTTGGTTGTGTAAACACCCTGAATAGGTGAGGAAGGTATCAACCTGTAGTAAAGCCTATATGTAGGAAGCAAGAATGCTGCCTCATTAACTGATACAATCTAGATATATCCCAGGGAAGTAACCTGAAGCATGCTACACAACCTCTTTGAAAGTGGTTTCATCCCACAGTGGAAGCATGTCCCAAGCACATTTTTTCCATTGTGAAAACTGTCATGTCATTTGCAAAACCTGTACGACACTTTACAGCCTGGTCTTAGAGACTTTTCAAAGCTTTGGAATACCTTCAGTAGATGATGAGATTCAGAGCTGAATCATAGTCAATTGGCTATACTGAAGTATTTTTGTCATTATTGAAACACAACCCAGGGAGAATGCAGTGGACTTGTAAATGTGGAATGAACATAATAAATTTAGCGTGTCATGTGTACTAAATAATTTAGCTGGGCTTAGCAAAAATATGCATCTATTCTTGTGAGGATTCTATCTAGAGATTTATTCTTCTGTTTTTTACATGGCACACAAAGAAGAGCAAAAAATTAACGGCTCTTCTTTTTCTTTCTTTTCCTTTTTAAGATTTTAGAGAAAGAATGGAGACACTGTAGTTAACAACCTGGCTTTTTTTTTTTGTCACAACAGTATAGGCAAACATTGACATAAAAACAACAACACATCATATAAACATATATATAGGCTAAAATATGTATAAAATATAAAATATAGGCTAAAATATGCATGTATATAAGCAAAAATATTAATTTGATATAATGAAAGGGAACAATAAGACAGGAATGGTAGGCATTTTTGTGCCCTTATGCACGCCCCTTATAGTCCTCTTAGGAATGGGGTGAGGTCAATAGTAGACAGTTTTTGATTGAAGATTTTGGGATTTTGAGAAGAGACCACAGAGTCAGGTAGTGAGTTACAAGCGTTAACAACTCTGTTACGGAAGTCATATTTTCTGCAATCAGGATTGAACACAAACATTAAGTTTGAATCTATTGTTTGCTCTTGTATTATTGCGATTGAAGCTGAAGTAGTCTTTAAAAGGAAGGACATTGCAGTAGATGATTTTGTGTGTTAAACACAGGTCTTGTCGGAGTCGGTGGAGTTCTAAATTTTCTAATCCCAGGATTTCGAGTCTGGTGGTATAAGGTATTTTGTTGTTTACAGAGGAGCGGAGAACTCTTCTTGTAAAATATTTCTGGACTCATTCAATTGTATTAATGTCAGAGATGTGGTATGGGTTCCAGACAGGTGAGCTGTATTCAAAAATAGGTCTAGCTAATGTTTTAAAAGCTCTGGTTAGTAGTGTAGAGTTTTTGGAAAAGAAGCTGCATAAAATTAGGTTTACAACTCTTAGAGCTTTTTTTGTTATGTAGTTGCAGTGGGCTTTGGCACTTAGGTCATTTGATATGAAAACTCCAAGGTCTTTAACAGGGTGGGAGTCATCTGTAAGGTAATGTCCATCAAGCTTGTACTTAGTGTTAGGGTTCTTTTTCCCAATACGTAAGACTGAGCATTTGCTGGTTGAGATTTGGAGTTGCCAAGTTTTAGACCAATCGGATACAAAGTCAAGGTCTTTTTGAAGGGTAGAAGTATTGTTGGTGGTGTTAAATAGTTTGACATCGTCAGCAAAGAGAACACAATAACTTGAGATAAGGTCATAGAGATCATTTATGTATAGTATGAAGAGTTTTAGTCCAAGAACGCTGCCTTGAGGAACGCCACTCTTGACAGGGACAGGATTTGATAGAGCGTTGCCAATTTTGACCACTTGTCTGTTTGACAGGAAGGCATTTATCCAATTGTGAAGAGGTCCTGAAATGCCGTAGGATTTTAGTTTAAGGAGTTTATCATGTACTACTGAGTCAAAAGCTTTGCAGAAGTCTATGTAGATTGCATCTATTGCTTTGCCTTGATCAAGGTTTGTAGTCCATATGGTTTTGCAGTAGAGAAATTATAAGTTACATGATAATTTTTTTCTGAAACCAAATTGTTTATTAGAGAGTAGGTTGTTTGTTTCTAGGTAGAGGGTAATGAATTGGTTGATGATAGATTCCATTACTTTGCAGGTGACGCAGCATAGAGAGATTGCGCCGGTTGGAGGGGTTGGGAGTGGGAGGCACCGTTTATCGGTGGTTCTCCTCCTACCTCTCCGACCGGTCACAGATGGTGTTGACAGGGTGGCAGAGATCGGCCGCAAGGCGCCTCACTTGTGGGGTGCCTCAGGGGTCGATTCTCTCGCCTCTCCTGTTCAACATCTACATGAAGCCGTTGGGCGAGGTCATCAGTGACTTTGGGGTGAGTTATCACCTGTACGCTGATGATACTCAGCTGTACTTTTCCACCCCGGGCCACCCCAGTGAAGCTGTCGAAGTGCTGTCCCGTTGCCTGGAGGCCGTACGGGTCTGGATGGGAAGAAACAGACTCAGACTCAATCCATCCAAGACGGAGTGGCTGTGGATGCCGGCATCCCGGTACAGTCAGCTGCAATCGCGGCTGACTGTTGGGGGCGAGTCACTGGCCCCAACGGAAAGGGTGCGCAACTTGGGCGTTCTCCTGGATGGACGGCTGTCATTTGAAGATCACTTGGCGGCCGTCTCCAGGAGAGCTTTTTACCAGGTTCGCCTGGTTCGCCAGTTGCGCCCCTTTCTTGACCGGGATGCCTTATGCACGGTCACTCATGCCCTCGTCACTTCTCGTCTGGATTATTGCAATGCTCTCTACATGGGGCTACCCCTGAAGTGCACTCGGAGACTTCAGCTAGTCCAGAATGCAGCTGCGCGGGTGATTGAGGGAGCAACACGCTGCTCCCAAGTAACACCACTCCTGCGCAGTCTGCACTGGCTACCTGTGGTCTTCCGGGTGTGCTTCAAGGTTTTGGTTACCACCTTCAAAGCGCTCCATGGCTTAGGGCCCGGGTACTTACGGGACCGCATGCTGTTACCACATGCCCCCCACCGACCCGTGCGCTCCCACAGAGAGGGTCTTCTCAGGGTGCCGTCCGCCAAGCAGTGTCGGCTGGCAGCCCCCAGGGGAAGGGCCTTCTCTGTGGGAGCACCTACTCTCTGGAACGAACTTCCCCCCGGTTTACGCCAATTGCCCGACCTTCGGACCTTTCGCCGGGAACTGAAAACTTATTTATTTATCCAAGCGGGACTGGCCTAATTTTTTAAATTTTAAATTTTAAATTTTAATTTTATTGGGTATTTTATATGGTCAATTGGACGGTTTTAATTTCGGCCTTTATTGAATAAGTTTTTAAATTGTTATTGTGTATATTAATTGTTTTAATGTAGGCTGTACACCACCCTGAGTCCTTCGGGAGAAGGGCGGTATAAAAGTTTAATTAAATAAATAAATAAATAAAAATAAATAAATTGGTCTGTAATTTTCAACTAGGCTGGGATCTCCTTTTTTGAAGATAGGGATGACTGTGGCTAGAGACTAGTTTGGGAAGGGAACTAGTCGTGAAAGCTTTATCAAAGATTATGCTTAGGGGTTCTGCTATATTTATTGAAAGTTTTTTTAAGAAGTATGCACATAGACCATCAGGCCCAATAGATAAAGATGGTTTCAGGTTGCAAAGAGCTTTTTCAACATTATCTTCTGTGAAGTCTATATGTGTTAAGTCGTTGTACTCATTGTTAGTATGATTGGGGAAAGTCGGATATGAGCCATCACTGTTAACATTTTAACAGTGTTAAGTTTAACATTTAACATTAAATTTTAACATTTAATCACTGTTAACAATCCAGAATAACATTTCTTGTTATTCTGGATTGGCCTTCTTGGGTACTAATCTACAATCTATCATGTTGGTTCAGTTCTGTGGATATTGTAGTCCAAAGACATTGAAACAATGCCAATTTGATGAAGCCTGTCTTTGATACTAGCTTCAATATTTATTGCATTGTTAAAAAATTACGTATTATACAACAAGTCAGTGCATGCTGAGAATTTGTAAGAATCAACCACACTGCTAGGTTATAAACAGTTCTCAGGTGCTTTTTCAAAGAGTTTTCTAGTAATGATTATTCAAAAACTGGAATGTCAGTTCATGAATAACTCATTTTTTTTGGAGTAGGTGAGAAGAAATAATATTTGTTTGCAATTTCACTTCTTCATTTTTTACCAGAATAACAGAGTTGGAAGGGACCTTGGAGGTCTTCCAGTCCAACTTCCTGCTCAAGCAAGAGACCCTATACCATTCCAGACAAGTGGCTGTCCAGTCTCTCCTTAAAAGCCTCCAGGGATGGAGCACCCACAACTTCTGAAGGCAAGCTGTTCCACTGGTTAATTGTTCTCATTGTTAGGAAATTTCCCCTTAGTTCTAGGTTGCTTCTCTCCTTGAATACTTTCCGTCCATTGTTTCTAGTCCTGCCTTCAGGTGCTTTGGAGAATAAGTTGACCCACTCTTCTTTGTGGCAGCCCTCAAGTACTGGAACACTGCTATCATGTCACCCCTAGTCTTCTTTTCACTAGACTAGACAAACCCAACTCCTGCAATCGTTCTTCATATATTTTAGCCTTAATCATCATTGTTGCTCTTTTCTATACTTTTTCCAGAATCTCTACATCTTTTTTATAATATCTGAACAAAACTGGATGCAGTATTCCAGGTGTAGTCTTACTAAGGCTTTATAAAATAGTACCAATAATTCACATGATCTTGATTCTATCCCACTGTTAATGCAACCCAGGATTGTGTTGGCTTTTTTGGCTGCTGTTACACACTATGGTCTCTCATATTTGTGTACCTGGAAAGAGGGAAATGGAAAATGGAAAGAGGGACACACAACAAAGCCAGGATATCAGCAGATAGCCAGAATCTGCAAAGAAGAGAGAAGGGGAATAGGAAAAGAGAGGCTTCTATGCAACAAGGCTGAGGGAGAGAAGGGGAGAAGATAGGCTGATTGTAACTACTCATTAATTTTCAAGCTGTAAATGTCAATTCATCAAGCCTGATTACACAGTTTTGTAGCGGAGCATGGGTATTCAACTAGTAATGTAATATACAGTATGTATTATAAATAACATGTATGAAATAATATCCCTGGAAAGCACCACTGAGACCTATTCCCTACTTAACCAAGAATTCAATAAAAGTATATTCTTTAATAGCATTTTGGTTTGAAAGAAGTAGTCATTAATCAGGGCTTATGTTATCCTGATCCACGGGGAAAATGTGTAGGCTTGGAACAAAAAACAGTAACATAAGAAATAGACTATATTACTTCTTGATTCTGCCCAGATTTTGGAGAAGCAAAGGTATGAGCTATGTGAGTAGCAGTCTATGAAACACAGGTCAAGATGGCAAATTAGCCCCTTTTTACAATGTGATAAGAATTCGGTAGCATTTTCTAAACTTTGTTGTATCATATTATTCAAGATGTATCTGGAGTGTGACAGCAATGATCTTGAAATCTCAAATAAAAATATATTTTCAAACAAACATTTTTAAAGGAGCAACATTACTTTGATTTCTTTTAAAAAGAAAATTTCTTGAGATATGCCAGAATCAGTAAAACTAACATTGGGAATTAATATTCAGGAACAAGAAATGTTCTATATAGGTGTTCTCAGAGCAGTTTCATTGCAATTTAAGCAAAGCAACAGTGATACCCAATCTCCTATCCTATCCCCTTCTCTCCCTCAGCCTTGCCCCACAGAAGCCTCCCCTATCCTATCCCCTGCTTGTCATTGTGAAAGTAAAACTGAAACTGAAACTCCTCTCCTGTGCTTGTGTTTTGCATTTGGAACAAATTTCTTTTCAGGGAGGGAGGGAGAGTAGAATGCCTTAGCATCAGAGGGCTGTTTGGAAAGTGAAACAGTATTTGCTGTGTGAGCAAGAAGGAGACAGGAAGGAGCCTGGCTATGGCTTAGCTCAACCTTTCTTTAGTAAAACTGCTTGCTGCTGTGAAAGTAAAACTGAAACTCCTCTCCTCTGCTTGTGTTTTGCATTTGGAACATATTTCTTTTCAGGTGGGGAGGGGGAGTAGAACTCCTTATCATCAGAGCGTGTTAATAATAATATGGGATATACTAATGCTCTGATGGTCATTTGGAAAAATCCTTTCTTAGTGAGCACCTAGAAGCTAAGAGGAACATACGTGGCAAATTTCAAGTTTGTAGGCTTTACAATTCTGGAGATTTTGTGATGATGTTTATATATATATATGTAGGTTTTTGGTTGTTCGGGTTTTCTCCCGTGTAAAATTGGAAATGTCTTGGCAACGTTTCGATGAAGTCTCATTCGTCATCTTCAGGCTTCAGCTTCGTGCTTCTGGGAGCAATGTGTGATTGCAGCTGTTTCTTCCTTTTAACTGCTAGTGGGGGGTTGAACTGATTGGGTGGGAGCTTGGCTGTGCTCTGATTGGATGGAGGTTTTTTTGTGCTCTGATTGGCTGGGGGTATGTCCTGTTTGGGTGGGGGCTTGGTTGTGCTCAATTTAGTCTGTGTTGCAGGGGGATTTGAGCTGGTGAGCTGCATAGCTGTTGTTTGGCTTTGTGGTGGTGCTACATCTTCATAGTGGGTGTCAGTCTGCTGCATGTATGGATTGGAGGGGTTTGAAATGGCTAATGTTGCAGCTGCCTTGTCCTTGGTCGTGCTTCATGATCAGTGTGGGTTTGGGTCTGCTTTCTGGGTGGATGTGCGGTGGTGACATCCTGTGTGGACCTCGTGAGTGTGGGTCTGGTGTCATTCCTCATGTTAGGGACTCGTTTGTCAATAAGGGCGGGTTTCCAGATGGCTGGTAGGCGGGAGGTATCATCTCATTTGTTCATGCTGTGTGGGCGTTTTTCTATCTCAATGGCTTCTCTGATTATTCTGTTGTTAAAGTGTTCAGTTTTGGCGATAGTTCTGGTCTTTTTAAAGTCAATATCATGTCCTGTGACTTTAAAGTGTTGGACCAGGGAAGAAGTTGGTTCCTCTTTTTTGACTGAGTTCTTGTGTTCTTCAATGCGTGCACTTATTCTTCTGTTGGTTTGTCCGATGTATGTGGTGGGGCAGGCGGTGCATGGGATTTCATATACTCCTTGATTTTCTAACTCAATTTTGTCTTTGGGGTTTCTTAGGATGGTGGATATTTTTCGGTTTGTGCAGAATGCTGTCTTGATGTTGTGTTTGTGGAGGATCTTGCTGATTCTGTCTGTGGTGCCTTTTATATATGGGAGGAGGGCTGTGCCGTTTTCTTGTTCTCTGTCTTGGATTTTAGTGGGGGGTTCTTTTTGGATTAGCTTGGTAATCTTATTTCTTTGGAATCCATTGGATGTTAGTACGTTAGTGAGAGTGTCTAGTTCGGTTTTTAGGTGTTGTTCGTCAGAGAAGCCATTGAGATAGAAAAACGCCCACACAGCATGAACAAACGAGATGATACCTCCCGCCTACCAGCCATCTGGAAACCCACCCTTATTGACAAACGAGTCCCTAACATGAGGAATGACACCAGACCCACACTCACGAGGTCCACACAGGATGTCACCACCGCACATCCACCCAGAAAGCAGACCCAAACCCACACTGATCATGAAGCACGACCAAGGACCAGAAGCCAGACCGCAGCTGCAACATTAGCCATTTCAAACCCCTCCAATCCATACATGCAGCAGACTGACACCCACTATGAAGATGTAGCACCACCACAAAGCCAAACAACAGCTATGCAGCTCACCAGCTCAAATCCCCCTGCAACACAGACTAAATTGAGCACAACCAAGCCCCCACCCAAACAGGACACACCCCCAGCCAATCAGAGCACAAAAAAACCTCCATCCAATCAGAGCACAGCCAAGCTCCCACCCAATCAGTTCAAACCCCCACTAGCAGTTAAAAGGAAGAAACAGCTGCGATCACACATTGCTCCCAGAAGCACGAAGCTGAAGCCTGAAGATGACGAATGAGACTTCAAACGTTGCCAAGACATTTCCAATTTTACACGGGAGAAAACCCGAACAACCAAAGACCTACATACAAACACCGTGAAAACCTCAGAAAATATATATATATATATATATATATATATATATATATATATATATATACATATATATATATATATATATATATATATACATATATATATACATATATATATATATATATATATATATATATATATATATATATATATATATATATATATATGTTTTCTGAGGTTTTATATATATATATATATTTTCTATACCTTTAATTTCCAGATAACTCTCCTGCTGTAAGTGAAGTGTAGACAATTTGGAAATTTTGCAAGCAAATATGGCTATTTATTGTGAGATAGGTGCCATAACTTTGGAAATTGGAAGTAAGATATTGAGGTTTGCCCAGGATAAGCAGGGCAAAGAAAGTTGTTTTGTCTAAACAACCATTCATTGTCTGTAGGAAAACTTTTCCACACATTTTTTGCTATAGAGTGAACTAGTTAATATAAAATTTCCCATACGCAAATGCTTTATGAGTTGATTAGCTTCACAGTTTCCATACATTAATGAAGCTTTTGTAAAAGCTGTTCGCAGTTTACAAAATTGCTCTAAGTTTCATCAAAATTAAATGCATGGAAGAAAATATTGAGTTTGTAATGAACTATATTGCAGGTTCATGTGTACAAACTCATGGAAATTATGGGTGACTAGTCTGCCTTCCTTCACATGTCCTAACCTCTTAATTATAGATTGTTCAGGCTAATAGCAAGTGTTGATTCCAGTAAAATTTTAAAGGATCTTTTTCTTGTGAGAGCTCTCAGAAATAGAGATCTTAAATATTCACATCTTACTCTTTATCATTTGGGAGAATAATTTCTACCTTTGTTTTCCTGACAGAGATTCTTACAACTAGGAGGAGCTTTTGGGTTTGGACAATTACACTACTATATATATACAGTATGAAAGATTGGAAATGCAGGTTGGATTTTGGTTTTAGTTTTTTAGCAATTAACTATCATTCACAACTATAGGCCTGGCAAGATGGTTTTTTTCCCTATTTTTTTTTCCTGCTAAAACATTCTTCTTCTGTCAAATAGGAAAAATACAAAAAAGACTGAAATAATTCA
This sequence comes from Ahaetulla prasina, assembly GCF_028640845.1. Taxonomy (NCBI): domain Eukaryota; kingdom Metazoa; phylum Chordata; class Lepidosauria; order Squamata; family Colubridae; genus Ahaetulla; species Ahaetulla prasina. Next base: position 85,225,973 of record NC_080543.1, on the reverse strand, counting down.
ATTATTTTTTCATTTTAAATAATATATAAGGTATGAATGTGTGCAATAATTTGGCCAATGTTTCAAAATATATCACATTGGTAAATAAATTATCTATAAAAGGGTAAAGAAACAGCTTAAATACAAACAAAAGTCTTAATTTTAAACTTACAGAAAATGGTAGGATGTAATATTTCATAAAATGAGAAGTTATTTACTGATTTGATATATTCTTATAATATGCCAAAATGTGTATTCTGGGTCATGGTTTGCCACCTTGCTTTTTCCATTTATTCCCCTTGGAATCTAATCTAAATGTTTTACGACATTGCTGTCAGTCTCTTCTATTTTCAATGTTCAGTTTTTGTTTGCCTCCTTTTCTAAAATTGATAAAATGAAGAGATGCTATATTTCTAGAACTTCAGATTATTATTTTTTAAGTTTGTAACAAAAAAAATACATTTTAAAATAAATTTGGTCAGTAATGTAGGAAGTTAGCACCCACCCCCCTCCTAGAAGAATGAAAAATTTTAAGAAAATGTTTAAAAAGTCAGAATATTATATTTCCCTTGATGAGAGAAATGGTTTGTAATTATTTATTATTTTTAATTATTATTAATTACTTTAATAATTATTTGTAATTATTGTCTGAATATGCTTTTCAGTTTCATGCACTCTTATAAACAAATCAATTGTAGTACATTATACAAAATAACAGACTTGGAAGGGGCCTTGGAGGTTTTCTAGTTCAAACCTGTGCCCAAGCAGGAGACCCTATACAATTCTGGACAAATGGCTGTCCAATCTCTTTTTAAAAACCTCCAGTGATTGAGTACTCACCACTTCTGGAGGGAAGGCATTCTATTGATTAACTTTTCTCATTGTCAAGAAATTTCTCCTTAGTTCTAGGTTAGCTCTTTCTTTGATAAGTCTTCAACATCTTGTCTTACCCTTAGGTATTCTGGAAAATAGGTTGTCCTACTCTTTTTGTGACAACCTCTTAGATATTGGAAGACTATAATGTCACCCCTAATTCTTCTGTTTGTTAGTTTAGACATATCCAATTCCTACAAACATTCATCATATGTTTAGCTTCCAGACTCCTAATAATCTTTGTTGCTCTTCTCTGCATCCTATCTTGAATCTCAACCTCTTTTTTGTATCATGGTGATTGGTGACCAGAACTGGAAGTGTGGTCTCATCAGTGCAGTATATAGAAGTACTAATACTTCAATGATTTTGATACTATTCCTTTGTCGGTGCAACCTATGACTGCATTGGCTTATTTGGCAGCTGCAGCACACTGCTGACTCATATATAAGTGGTTGCCCTAGATCCCTCTTACAGATACTGTTGTTGAGCCAGGTACCACCTATTCTATTCCTATGCTTTTGGTTTTTTTCCCCTAAGTGCAAGACTTACTCACCACTGAATTGCAATTTGTTGGACAGAGTACAGTGTTCAAGTCTGTCAAGATATTTTTGAATCTTGAGCCTATTTCTAAGGTGCCGGGTATTCTCCCTAGCTTGGTGTTATTTGCCAATTTGATGAGTTCTCCTTCTATTCTCTGTTCTAAGTTTATAAAGTTTTTGAAGAGTACTGGGCTTAAGACAGAACCTTTTTATGTTATGTGCACACTATGCAGCTTATAAAGTAACAGTGATATTTCATCTTTAAAACGTATCAGTAATTAAATGTCAGCTGTATTTCCAGTTCCCCCTAAAAATTTACATTTTCTTTTAAAATTTAACCCAGCTTTTTTTATTTCTGACTGGGAAGAAATTCTGGGAATTGAAGTTCATGCATCTTAAAGTTACTGAGACTAAGAACCACTGTTTTCTACTGACAAAGTTAACATTATAGGAAGGATTAACTCAAATCTCATCCTAGTTTGCTGAATTAGATAAATACTGCCTGGAATGTTTGGAATGGAATGTTTAACTGAATATTCACAAGACTAAAATGCCTTAAATAATTTGAATGTAAAGATGCCATCTTGTGTATACTTGTCATCTTCCTCTTCCTCCTCCTCCTCCTCCTCCTCCTCATTTTAGTCATTGTCTATCTACTGCAGATGAAGGCCTCTTCCACATGTTTCTAATCTATACAGTCCTGTGCAGTTGTAAAATTCAGCTGGTTCTATCCAGCTCGGGAAAACCCGTAGCACCTGCAGCGGGAGGCTCTGCCCACCCGCCCGGACATAATCACATCCATTTTTGACCCTCTGTGCATGCACAGAAGGCTTTGCACATTCATGGAGGAGGCACATGTACTCATATTTGCAAACCGGTAGCAGAAAAAAAATATCCTGTAATTTACAACTTATTCACTGAAAAAACATATGGACTACAAATCTTGATCAGGGCAAAGCAATAGATGCAATTTACATAAATTTCTTTAAAGCTTTTGACTCAGTGGTACATGACAAGCTTTTTCTAAAACTAAGTTTTAGAAAAGTTTTCTAAAACTACAGCATTTCCGGATCCCGGAGATAATTGGATAATTGGATAACAGTGTTCCTGTCAAACAGACAAGAAGTAGTCAAAATAGGCAGTGCCCTATCAAATCCTGCTCCTGTCAATAGCGGTGTCCCCCACGGCAGTGTTCTAGGACCAACATGCTTCATATTATACATTAACGACCCCTGTGACCATATTATAAGTAATTGTGTTCTCTTCACCGATGTTGTTAAACTATTTAACACTACCAACAATGCGGCTACCCTTCAAAAAGACCTTGACTTTGTGTCGGAATGGTCAAAAAATTGGCAACTCCAAATCTCAATCAGCAAATGCTCTGTCTTACACATTGGAAAAAAGAATCAGAACACTAAATACAAGCTTGATGGACATTACCTTGTAGATGACCCTCACCCCGTCAAAGACCTTGGAGTTTTCATATCAAACGATCTAAGTGCCAAAACCCACTGCAACTACATCGCCAAAAAGGCTTTAAGAGTTGTAAACATAATCTTGCATAGCTTCTTCTCCAGAAAGATTACACTACTAACCAGAGCATACAAAACATTTGCTAGACCAATTCTCGAATACAGCTCGCCTGTTCTGTCCCCCACCTCAGTCCGGGAGGCACAGGAACTGACTCAATTATCCAGCAATTTAATCCACGGCAACTATCAGCTCTGGCAGCAAACCAGCGTTCATCTGCCAAAGTTTTCTTATCTCCTTGATGCCAGCATTGCAGAGCTCGTTACCGGAGTAACCAGGAAGTCAGGAGCAAACAGCAATTCAGACCAAATGCTCAGTCAGATAGTTCAGCTCAAGTGTTCTCCGGTCAGTTGATTTGTTCGTCACAAAGTAGTATAGCAGCCCCTCCTGGTTTTATACCCTGTGGGGTGTGGCTCCATGACTCAGCACTTTCTAGGCCTGCCCCACCCCTACTTCTGTTGTTCTTATCTCTCTTGTCTACAAAACCTGGGATCTAACTAGGGCTGATTGTCCACAGTTGGGTCTGGAAGCATTTCCTGGGCAGGGGGAGATACAGGAGACAGAGGCCTCATCACTTCCTCCACCTGGCCTGCCTCTGGCTCCTGGAGCTGAGTCAGAGAGGTTGGCCCTGCAGAAGGGAGCCCTGACGGCCCTTCCCCCTCACTCTCTGAGTCACTTTCTGGCAGGGGGCCAGGCCCGGGGGGTGGGGGAGCTGGAGCCACAACATCGCCTGTCTGGAACCCACACCTCATTTCGGACATTAATACAATTGAGCGTGTCCAGAAATATTTTACAAGAAGAGTTCTCCACTCCTCTGATCACAACAAAATACCTTATGCCACCAGACTTGAAATACTGGGTTTAGAAAATTTAGAACTCGGCCGCCTTCGGCATGACCTGAGTATAACTCATAAAATCATCTGCTGCAATGTCCTTCCTGTTGAAGACTACTTCAGCTTCAATTGCAACAATACACGAGCACACAATAGATTTAAACTTAATGTGAACCGCTCCAATTTTTGATTGTAGAAAATATGACTTCAGTAACAGAGTTGTTAATGCCTGGAATGCACTACTTGACTCTGTGGTCTCTTCCCAAAATTCCCAAAGCTTTAACCAAAGACTATCTACTATTGACCTCACCCCATTCCTAAGAGGTCTGTAAGGGGCATGAATAAGAGCACCAACGTGCCTACCGTTCCTGTCCTAATGTTCCCTTTGATTGTCCAATTCGTATGGTTATTTCATGCTTATACTTATATATACTGTTGTGTTTGACAAATAAAAAAATAAAAGAAATAAAAAATAAAGGTAAGTAAATTTCACCCCTGGTCCTGAGCCTTCTTTTGCCAATTGGGCCCACTATACTTGCTGGACTTATGGAGTGCTCTGTACTCACTCTTTTCCTATTGCAATTAGAGTCTCCAGATATCTTTTTCTGGTACTGTTTTGAAATACTCTTTTCCCTCTCATGTCACCTCAACAACATGTCCATTATGGCTGGTATGGTTTGCTTCATTGCAAGGCCACTTCAGCATTGTCTACTTCCCAGAGGCAGGAATTCTGCAAGTGAGTTTAATGTCTTCTACAGCTACCTTCATCAAGAATGTCTTACTATCATCATATGGTTTATAACAGGGTCAACGTTTTTTTTTCTAGAAAGGGCCAGATAGTAAATATTTTAGGCTTTCTGGATCAAGGGATAAAATTGAGGATATTATATAGGTGCCTATGAAACAAAAGAGAGATAACAAATGATTTTTAAAAAATTGATAACATGATGATGGTGATGATTTTTGTAATACAGATGTACTAATAAGAAAAATGGAATTTTTGTTTGGGAGATAATATTTTGCTTAACTGGAGTTTTTTTGTTTTTTGTTTTATTTGAATTTATATCCCGCCCTTCTCCGAAGACTCAGGGCGGCTTACATTGTGTTAAGCAATAGTCTTCATCCATTTGTATATTATATACAAAGTCAACTTTTATTGCCCCCAACAATCTGGGTCCTCATTTTACCTACCTTATAAAGGATGGAAGGCTAAGTCAACCTTGGGCCTGGTGGGACTTGAACTTGCAGTAATTGCAAGCAGGTGTGTTAATAACAGACTGCTTAGTCTGTTGAGCCACCAGAAGTTCAAGTTAGTATTCTTTTCATCAAATTTATTGCAACTCTAATGTATTAATGTTGATCTGTAATGAGATTCCATAATATTTCATCTTTAAAAATGTCTTTTCAGACAGATAGGTACTGCCAAATACTGATATCAATCCATGAGCATGTGATTTTAATTGAGCATATGCATCACTTAGGTGGCAGTTATAGATTTTTCTCTTGATATTTGCCATTCAGCATGTCATTACATTGCAGATTAATCACTTCCAGTTGAAGGTTAGGGAGATGCTCCACAACTTCATAGTTAGATGCATTTTGAAATATGGAAATCTCTTTTGCACTAGGATTAAAGTCTGGAAAATGCTGCTGAAAATATAGTTTGAAGTTGAAAAATATTTCTGCTTCAAATTTGTGAGGGTATGGAAATTTTGTTTCGTGTTCTAACTTTTGATAGCAATCATGAATGTATTCAGCTTAATCTTATTAGTGATTCTGTGTTGTTGAAATGACTTTGCAAGACAAAAGAGTGCTTATAGTATATGTGAAAGTTAAACAGAGGTAATTTTAGTTGAACGTGTTAAGAAATATTATCAAGTCTGCAGCAAAAGCAAAAAAATACATATATAATTCAATGAATGACCATCGGATATAAACAACTTATATTTTCAAAGCTTTGTAAATTTGTCCAACCAAGCCTTTTATTGCTCCACACATATATTTACTGCCTGTGATTGTAACACATTTTAGCAGATTCCACTTCAGTTGTACTGAATTAGTGTTTTCTCAACTTCTTTGAAAATATTCTCACCCATAGTTGTTTCATGCAAACTATTCACAGAGGTGTTAGTTTTCAGTCACTTCAAACTCAGCATTGACTCTACAAATAAACAGCAACTGAGCAATATTAGTAACATCTGTTGCCTCTGTTAAGAGCCAAGGAAAATCATCCACAATTATTTGCCTTGTGATGTTGCTCCCAATGTTCTCAACCCTCCAGCAGCTGTTCTCACCAAAAGGCTAATAGTTTTAAACACGTTTATTTTGTCTGGACGCATTTCTTAGGCTGCTACAAACAATTTAATTCACTTGCCTCCCCCCCGCCCCCAAACATCTTTCTTTGCTCAGTCTTACTTTGGTTGCAGTGTCGATTTTTTATTATTATGAAGAAATTCTGCTGTGATCAAATATTCCATTGTAAATTTTCTAATTATTCTGATTATTGGTTTCCTTTGAACTGGAATGTTGTGATAAATGTTTGGTCTGGTAATGTTGACATAGATTGTACTTTTGTTGCATAAGAAATAGAATGCTTTGCCATCTAAAATAATCTACCCTTCTCTTTGCCTTAAAAGTTAGACATTCAAAATCCATGTTTCTCTCTTTTTATTACTTTTTAATGTGGTGTATGTACAGGTAATGAAAATAAATAAATAAAATGTTCCAGTACTCAAGGCACTCGAAATGCTGTTGAGTTATTGCAACTTGTATGTGGAAGAACAGGGAAAAGTGATGAGAGCGTCACATAAAGTCTCACAAATTTTCAACTCTGCCATTGTAGTAAAAAGGCAATTGTAATTAATACATAAACAAATGCATGTGGTTGTGTTCCAATGAAACCTTATTCATGGACACTGACACTTGATTTCATATAATGAAACAACCATGAAATATTTTTATTTTCAATTTTTTCTACCATTTAAAAATGTTAAAAAAATAATTTTTAGCTTGTGGACTGTACAAAAACAAGCAGTGGATTAGTTTGGATCCCTGGTTTGCTGACCCCTGGTTTATAAAATTGGCCTTGTGAACTGAAGTTTGATGGTTTGAATCCCTTTATAATGCATTTGTTTTTCTTTTCCTGAGCTAGCGATTTTCCCCTCAACTTTTTCTTTTTAATAAACCCAGTAGTATCTGTTAAATGACTGGAAAAAATGATGAAATGAGGCACTGCTGGACTTCTTTTTAAAAAATCAATAGAAAATAAATTAACTAAAAGAAAATAAAAGTAATTAAAGGAACATCTCTCTCTCTCTCTAATAAAGGAGAACATTTGTAGCTCAGGGTTGAAATTAAGTGTTTTCTTGCAGACTTTTCATGCTAGCACTGATTATGTTACCTAGTTAGGGTAATGAAATGTCTGCAAGAAAACAAGCAAGCTCAGAGAGCACCAAGGACCTCTCATACATCTCTCTGTTTGGTTTCAAATCAGCAATCTTCTATTTATAAAGCAGGTGTAATATAAGCACTATTACAGCACTCTTAGTAAAAGTAGTCCTAAAAGACAGATCAATAAGAAAACTGGTTTATGTCTGCATGTATATGTGGCCTTGATACTCTTATTTAGTATATATAGTTCAATTTAAACTTGTGCTGTGCATGTTTGTATACATAGACAAAAACAGAGCCAAAAAGAGGGACAAAAATAGATACATCCAGTAAAACCCACCAACAGGAAAGAAAGTGATTGGATTTTTTTCTAAAACAGAAAGATGGGTAGGGGTATAGCAGCAGAGGAATTATCCAGTGGGAAGACATATTAGCTTGTAGCCCAGATGGAATGCCTTGCTAGCTGTAGCCAAAGCAGGTGAGTCTGCATAGGATTTTCTTAAGGCACTTTAGAGTTAATCCACCATAGGCACAAGATAAAAGCAGGTTAAATGGTTACGCATAATATGGTTTTGATTCCCCAAAATGATTAGCAAATAGGGATATATAGCATAGATCAGGGGTGTCAAAATTGCATCATCATGACTGTGTCAAGTTACATATCACGACTTTCCCCCCCTTTCCTCACCCACCATGAGCAACCTGGCCAAGGAGAGCAAGCACATCAGCAGCAGCCTCAAGGAAGTAAGTGGAGCTGGGCGCCCCCTCTGGGTAGTGGGGCTGTGGTAGGCTGCAGGACCAGGCTAGGCATTTGTCCTCCACTGCCCAGGGCTCCAGGCAGCCTGCACCACTGTTGAGAGGTCCTCTGCATGGCCTGAGAGGGACAATGAGACTCCTCTGGTGGAGTAGGCTTTGGCGCTCACCCTGGTCTCACCTTCCTCTGCTGGAGACTTCTGGATCCCCCTTCCAGCCTTGCCTGGCCCCTCACAAGAGGCGGAGGATGACGCTGCTGCATGTGGAGGCATGGAGGAGAAAGTTTTCAGGAAGCCATTTCCTCTGAGTCCAACTTCTGCCTTGACAGATCTTGGAGAGGAGGAGGGGATGGCAAGGGACCTGCTTGAGGGAAGGCTGCCCAACAAGCCAGCATCCTTACCACATATTTATTTATTTATTTATTTATTATATTTGTATACTGCCTTTCTCCCGAAGGACTCAGGGCGGTTCACAGCCAATAAAAACAAAATACATATAATACAAATTAAAAACAATATAAAAAACTAATGAATGGCCTAAAATTTTTTAAATACAATTAAAACCCCATTTAAAAACCCCATTTTAAAACCCCGATTTAAAACTATGTTCAAGCTAGTCCTGCACGTTGAAACAGCAACGTCTTCAGCTCGCGGCGGAAGGTCCGGAGGTCGGGGAGTTGACGAAGCCTCGGAGGCAGCTCGTTCCAGAGGGCGGGAGCCCCCACAGAGAAGGCCCTCCCCCTGGAGGTCGCCAGCCGACATTATTTGGCTGACAGTATCCGGAGGAGGCCCTCTCTGTGAGAGCGCACTGGTCAGTGTGAGGCTACTGGTGGCAGTAGGCGGTCCCGTAAGTACCCTGGTCCTAAGCCATGGAGCGATTTAAAGGTGATGACAAGTACCTTGAATTGGACCCGGAAGACCACCGGGAGTCAGTGCAGACTGAGCAGGAGAGGTGTCACACAGGAGCCATGAGGTGCTCCCTCTATCACCCGTGCAGCCGCAGTCTGTACCAGTTGAAGCCTCCTGGTACCCTTCAAGAGGAGCCCCATGTAGAGAGCATTGCAGTAGTCCAGGCGGGATGTGACAAGGGCGTGAGTGACTGTGCATAAGGAAGCCGGGTCCAGAAAGGGGCGCAACTGGCGTATCAGGCGAACCTGATAAAAAGCTCCCCTGGTGACGGCCATAATATGTTCTTCTAAAGACAACCGTACATCCAGGAGGATGCCCAGATTGCGAGCCCTTTCCGTGGGGGCCAACGACTTGCCCCCAACAGTCAGCGATGGAATTAGCTGACTGTACCAGGCCGCCGGCATCCACAGCCATTCAGTCTTGGTGGGATTGAGTCTGAGTCTGTTTCTCCCCATCCAGACCCGTACGGCCTCCAGGCACTGGGACATCACTTCAACAACCTCGTTGGGGTGGTTAGGGGTGGAAATATACAGCTGAGTATTGTCAGCGTATAGATGACAACTCACCCCAAAACCACGGATGATCTCACCCAGCGGCTTCATGTAGATGTTGAACAGAAGAGGCGAGAGAACCGGCCCCTGCGGCACCCCACATAAGAGGTGCCTCGGGGCCGATCTCTGCCCTCCTTTATATGATTAGAAATGAGGATTCCCTTTTGAGAAGAGCTAGCCTCCCTCATGCAGGACCAGAAAGCACTGCTCCCCTGCCTCCTCCTCTTGCTCTCCAGAGATCTGTCAAGGCAAGTGTTGGACTCAGATGAAACTGCTTCCTGGAATTTTTCTCCTCCACGCTTCCACACACAGCAGCAGCATCTTCTGTCTCCTGCTTTGCTGGGAAGGGGCACAAGACAGGGAAACACCAATGATGTCTGGGATTGGGAGAAGAATGTCTCTTTTGGCATGCTGTGCACATGCACACACAGTCACACACACGCACACGCACCATTCTAAGCTTGGAGACTTTTATCCACATCTGAGCTTACAAACTGCCAATTATGTCTGGGCTTGGGGAGAAGGCCGTCTCCTTACTCTGTGGATAAAAGTTCCCAAATGTGGAATGTGTGAGTGTGTGTGCATGCACACACAATCACTTGGCTGCTAGCAGTTTGGGAAGCAAGGAGCTTGTGGGGCAGCGAATTGTCCCCATGTTCAGTTAGTTGGTGTGACTTGTTTTGTCCTGACCCAGTCGTCCCAAGTCAGCCATGCCCTGTGACCAGCAACAATCTGGCCACACCCACCTGGCCATGCCCACCTAGTCACGGTGACCTGGCTACTGGCCCTTTGAGGGCAACCATAATGCTGATACTCCCCTCAATGAAATTGAGTTTGACACCCCTGCTCTAGCTAGACAGACATTAAACCGGCTCTCCATCTAATGCAACCTACCTGGACCCTTTCAGGAGAGCTGTAATACTGAGATGTCAGCAGCTGACAAGAAGACAGATAGTGGAGTGATGTTAGGAGAATCTCCCCTCCAGGAGGTGCCTGTAGCAGCACAAGTGGGGCCTGGGGCCCACCTGATCAGTGCGTGCTCTGAGCAGGGGCCCAAGAAATTGGAGCAGCCACCCTTACATGGAGGAGAGGTGGCTTTGGAAGCCTCATGGCTTAGGGAAAAGGAACAGAGGGTAGGTGGCATGGAGAAGGTAGTGGAACCAGAGTAGAGAGTTATGGTGATCCAAGGAAGCAAGTGGAAAGCCAGGAGAGCTGCTGAGTGGGAAGAGCCAATGGAATGGAAGTTCCCGATCACAACCCACAGCCCCTCAATGGAACAAATTAGAGAAAAGTTCAGAGGACTGGAGATCCTGGGTTCTGACCTCAGTTAGGTCAGCAGTGACAGGAGCTTGAATAGGGACGGCCAAGCCACTGGCTACCCTGTCCCCCACCCTCTACTGCAGTTGACGATGGTGAGTCTAATTGGAGTGGTGGGACCCACGCAGCAAGGGGCAGTGGCCTGCCTGAGAGGATGAATTGTGACCTTACTAAACTACCAGTTCTGGGATGGTCTGAACCAACAACTGTATCACAACTGCTTACTCCAAGGAGTCCTTAATGACCTTAAGGCATAGTACCAATTGGCCATCAATATGGAGGTAGACCTGATGCAGTATCAGCAACACACCATACATCAAGGGTGTCACCACTGGACAACCAAGAGAGCCCTGCAACTTGGGGGAAAGGGAGACACTCCCCAGGTCTCCAAGTAGAAGCCTGTCCTGGGACTCTGTTTCCAATGTGGAAAGGAAGGCCACTGAGTGGCCAACTGCCCTGCTCTGCATTCAGCATCTGCATCATGAGCCCTGGCCTGGCCAAAGGCAAAGAAGACATGGGTTGCACAGAAGGTCATGGTGGTCTCTCCCCAATCCAGTGCAGTGGAAGGAACTCCCACCCCCAAACAAGCCTGGTGTGGTCTTCTATGAGAGTGACAGTGCCAGGATGGAGATCCTTGTCCAGGAGTAAAGGGCACCACCACAGCCCTATTTGATCCTGTGCCTGATGAGCTTGCCAATAGTAGAGAAGTTGGGGCTAAAACACAGGAAACTAAGGCTGCTTGTGGGAGAAACAGCTAGACAGTTCCCTTATGGGGGAGGGGTGTCAGCGACCTACCTGAAGGAGCTAGTGAGCCTAAGGCTCGGAACCATACAGAGACTATCTGCTTTGTTATGGCCCTCAGAATGACTGAGACCATGATTGTAGGGCTAGCCTGGCTTAAGAAATGGAACCCAGAAGTGAATTGGGACAACAAAAGTGACATATGAAAAAGAAAATGGATAAACAGCAGGAGCTAGGGAGACTGCCAAGAGCCTGCCAGGAGCCCGCACTTGAGAAAGTGAAAGTTGACCTGGCTAAGACATTGATGGAGGGTGAGGCATCACAGATGCTTATTCCAAAGGACTACCACAATGTCACTGAAGTGTTTAGCAAGAAGGTGTCAGATGGGTTGCCGCCCCACTGTCCCATGGATTGTGCCATTGAAATCATACCAGGAACAAAATTACCAAAGCCAAAGATGTATTCCATGATGCCCAGGGAGATGGAAGAGCTTAGGAGCTTTATAGATGAGAACCTAACCAGGGGCTTCATCCAGCTGGACAAATTGAGGTTGGCAATCCCTGTGCTTTTTAAGGAAAAGAAAGATGGGACCCTGAGGATGTGTGTAGATTATAGGGGGATAGACACCATTTGTGTGGAGGACATGTACCTCTTCCCCCTGATGAAAGACATGTTGGGTTACTTGTCAAAGGGGAAGATTTTTTACTAAGCTGGATTTGAGGGAAGTGTATTACTGAGTGAGGATTAGAGAGGGAGACGACTGGAAGACCATGTTCAACTGCCCCTTGGGATGCTACCAATTCCAGGTGATGCCATTTAGATTACAGGGGGTGCCAGCCATGTTCCTGCAGCTGATAAATGAAGTTCTATATGAACACTTATACAAAGGAATACTGGTGTACTTGACAATAATTTATACTGAGACCATGGAAGAATACGTAAAGCTAGTGAGAGTTGTGCTAAAGAAGCTATATGTGAAGTTGTCCAAGTATGATTTCCATAAGACTAGCTTAGACTACTTAAGGTCAGTGGTGGGATTCAAATTTTTCTACTACCTGTTCTGTGGGCGTGGCTTGGTGGGACAGCACTTTGCTGTGAGTGACATTGAGTTGGCCATGCCCATGCAGTCACATGACTCCCACCAAGCCATACCCACCAAGTCATGCCCACAGAACCAGCAGAAAAGGCAGCTCCTGTAGCCTGTCCCTTTATGGTCCCCCCCTCCCCCACATTGAAGTACCTTAAAGGGACACTGCAGTCCAGCTACCTTCCGAGCAGCTCCACTGTGGGACCATTCTCCTGGCCAGGTCTGGCAATAGGGTGCATGTGTGTGGCCAGTGAGAAGAACAGGACGGTGATGGCAGTGATGAGACTTTAGGCCTCTTTTTTGGCCTGCAGTTTTCTGTAGTTTTCAGCGCAAGAAACCTGCAGCTTGCCCCTCTTTTTCAGCATGAGAAGCCTCTTTGCCAGCCAGAACTGAGCTGGCAGCAGTGGCTGGAGGCTCCTCGCACCGAAAAAGAGGTGGTGGCTGCCATTGCCATCACTGCCCTGCTCTTCATGCCAGCCGCGCACATGCACCCCATTGCCTGCCAGTTCCATTTGCAGCCAGACCCGGCCAGAAGAATGGCCTGCTGCGCCAGAGGGATGGCATCACAGTGGAACTGCTTGGAAGGTAGCTGAAAACTACCAGTGGCTGCAACCCCCTTCACTTTTATCAATTTTCTTATCCTGCAGCCTGATTCTACAGTTTTTGAAATTCATTTTTTCTCTCATTAATCCACATACAGTACTCCATAATGACAAAGTGAAAACAGAATTTTAGAAATGTCTGTAAATTTATTAAAAAGAAAAAACTGAAATATCACATTGGCATAAGTATTCAGATAATTCACTCAGTACTTTGTTGGAGCACCTTTGGCAGCAATTACAGCCTTGAATCTTTTTGGGTATGATGCAACAAGCTTTGCACATCTGGATTAGGTGATTTTCTGCCATTCTTCCTTGCAAATGGGAGGTTGGACAACTAGACCTCGGGTTGCGGGAGGAACAATCTGGAACTGAACACACTCAAAACCATAGAAATGGTAGTGGACTTTAGGATAAACCCGCCTCTACTACCACCTCTTACAATACTAGACAACACAGTATCAACAGTAGGAACCTTCAAATTTCTAGGTTCAACCATATCTCATGACCTAAAATGGACACCCAACATCAAAAACGTCATCAAAAAAGCACAACAAAGAATGTTCTTTCTATGCCAACTCAGAAAGCTCAAACTGCCCGAGGAGCTGCTGATCCAGTTCTACAGAGGAATTATTGAGTCTGTCATCTGCACCTCTATAACTGTCTGGTTTGGTTCTGCAACCCAACAAGACAGACACAGACTTCAGAGGATAATTAGAACTGCAGAAAAAACAATTGCTACCAACCTGCCTTCCATTGATGACCTGTATACTGCACGAGTCAAAAAGAGGGCTGTGAAAATATTTACAGACTCCTCACATCCTGGACATAAATTGTTTCGACTCCTACCCTCAAAATGACACTATAGAGCACTGCACATCAGAACAACTAGACACAAGAACAGTTTTTTCCTGAATGCCATCGATGTTAAACAAATAATTCCCTCAACAGTGTCAAACTAGTTACTAAGTCTGCATTACTATTAATCTTCTCATTGTTTCTATCGCCCATCTCCTCCCACTTATGACTGTATGACTGTAAACCTGTTGCTGGTATCCTTAAGATTTATATTGACTGTTTCCCTGTGACTATTATTAAGTGTTGTACCTTATGATTCTTGACAAATGTATCTTTTCTTTTATGTACACCGAGAGCGTATGCACCAAGACAAATTCCTTGTGTGTCCAATCACACTTGGCCAATAAAGAATCCTATTCTATTCTATTCTATTCTATTCTATTCTATTCTATTCTATTCTATTCTATTCTATTCTATTCTCTGTGTGAGCATCACTGATTTCACACATTTCCTTTTCTGGGATCCTCGAGTATCCTCAGGCTTTCCAGCTTGACTGGAGAGAAAGAGCCTCAAACATCCTTTTGTTTGTTTCTTTTCTCAAGAGATGTTGAGTCTGTGTGACACTAAGAGCCTTGAATAGTTTCAATAAGTTACAGAAAACAGGAAAGCTGCTCTCCTTTGTCCCAGTGCAAAACACTAACACATCAGAAGAACAGTGAATGACACTCTTTAGAATTGCCTTTGGAGTCTTTCATGCGTGCAAGCATTCCCCACCATACCACATCAGGGCACCAGTAACCCAGTTTTGCCTGACAGTAATTGCTTGCTTTATATTTCTATAGAAAAGGAAGATAGATAAACACACACATCTGTTTTGCTTCCTAGAAGGGAAACATTTTTCCTGTACATTTCCACATCAGCTCGCCAGCTTAAAAGATCAGCACAAACATTTATACACATTTCTGACATGCAATTTTCTATTTGGTGTGTTTATTTGATTAGATTTATTTCTTTAGAGAAATGCCTAACATTCAGAGAATTGGAAAGTGCCAAATCAGGTTAGATTCTTTTAAAATGAAAATACAAATAACATTTGTATTCCTAGTCTGTCTTGTATGCTTATGTTTTTGGTAGGTTGGGCTATATTATCTTTTTGTGTGAAGACCAATACAAACAATGAATTAAGCAGCTCTGCTTTCTCTTTACTGTCCATTACTTTTTGCCATCTTCTCTCATTAGTGAGAGTTACCTTTGCTCTTTTACAAAATAATAATTGTTATGTATTTGAATTTTGGAGGGAACTTTTGATGGGAAAACCACACATGATGATTGGCCGAGTGGGTATAAAAGGGGAGCTGTCTCCAGGTGCCAATCATTGGATTCTCACCCTACATTAAAGAGCTGTTGCCACTGGACTCGTCTCTTGCCTCCTCATTCGCCCAACTCAGCATTGGCGACGAGGGTGGGATTTTGAGGCTGGCACAAGAAAACCTGAGAAAGAGCAGTCACTTTTGAATCCAACCGAGTTTCGAGCCACATCAACAGGAACTAGACTACCGATGGCCACCTACATGCCTCCAGCACCGTTTGACCCGACTACCAAGAAATGGGGCTTGTACATGGCCCACTTTGAATGTTTCCTCGAGGCAAACGACTTCAAGGGGCTGCTGGACAATCGGAAAAGAGCCTACTTCTTGAGCCACTACTGCCCAGTCATATTCGATACCACTGAATCACTATCGGAACCAACGCCCATCCAACTAGTGCCATGACAAGTCCTTCAGGAGACCCTCTGTGCTCACTATGCTCTGGTACCATCCAAATTCATGCAACGATATGAGTTCCATCAGAGACTACAGAAAGAAGGCAAACCGATCAGCTTTTTTATGGCCCCCCTGCTCAAGGCCGTGACACACTGCAAGTACCGAGATCTAGATGATTCTCCTAGAGCAACTAATCTGTGGGGTAAGAGATATTTGCCTACAGAGAAGACTGCTGGCCAGATCCAACCTAATGCTACCAGCGGCTCACGATGAAGCAAGAGCACACGAGCTATCGACAAAATAGGGGCCTCTGTGGCTCAGACTGCTAATGCAGTCTGTTATTAACAGCAGCTGCCTGCAATTACTGCAGGTTCTAGTCCCACCAGGCCCAAGGTTGACTCAGCCTTCCATCCTTTATAAGGTAGGTAAAATGAGGACCCAGATTGTTGGGGGCAATAAGTTGACTTTGTATATAAATATACAAATAGAATGAAGACTATTTTATTTATTTATTTATTTAATCAAATTTATATACCGCCCTATCTCCCGAAGGACTCAGGGCGGTGTACAGGCATTTAAAAACACATAAATACAATATAAAAAACAATTAAAAAACTTATTCTAAAAAGCCCGTTAATTTAGAATTAAAAATATAGAATAAAACCCAATTTAAAACCGATAATTTAAAATCTAGCTCAGTCCTGCACAGTTAAATAAATATGTTTTAAGCCCGCGGCGGAAGGTCCGGAGGTCCGAAAGCTGACGAAGTCCGGGGGGTAGTTCATTCCAGAGGGTGGGGGCCCCCACAGAGAAGGCCCTTCCCCTGGGTGTCGCCAGACGACATTGCCGCGCTGACGGCACCCTGAGGAGACCCTCTCTGTGAGAGCGCACGGGTCGGTGAGAGATATTCGGTAGCAGTAGGCGGTCCCGTAAGTAACCCGGCCCAATGCCATGGAGCGCTTTAAAGGTGGTCACCAGAACCTTGAAGCGCACCCGGAAAGCCACAGGTAGCCAGTGCAGCCTGCGCAGGATGGGTGTTATACGGGAGCCACGGGGGGCTCCATCTATCACCCGCGCAGCCGCATTCTGGACTAACTGCAGCCTCCGGATGCCCTTCAAGGGGAGCCCCATGTAGAGAGCATTGCAGTAATCCAGGCGAGACGTCACGAGTGCGTGAGTGACCGTGCATAGGGCATCCCGGTCCAGAAAGGGGCGCAACTGGCGTACCAGGCGAACCTGGTAGAACGCTCTCCTGGAGACGGCCGTCAGATGATCTTCTAGAGACAGCCATTCATCCAGGAGGACGCCTAAGTTGCGGACCCTTTCCATCGGGGCCAATGACTCGCCACCGATGGTCAGCCGCGGATTTAGCTGACTGTACCGGGATGCCGGCATCCACAGCCACTCTGTCTTGGAGGGATTGAGCTTGAGCCTATTTCTCCCCATCCAGACCCGTACGGCCTCCAGGCACCGGGACAGCACTTCGATAGCTTCGTTGGGGTGGTCCGGTGTAGAAAAGTACAGCTGGGTGTCATCCGCATACAGCTGGTACTTCACACCGAAACCACTGATGATCTCACCCAGCGGCTTCATGTAGATGTTAAACAGAAGGGGCGAGAGGATCGACCCCTGCGGCACCCCACAAGTGAGGCGCCTCGGGGCCGACCTCTGCCCCCCCGTCAACACCGACTGCGACCGGTCGGAGAGATAGGAGGAGAACTATTGCTAACATAGTGTAACTATTGCTAACATAGTGTAAGCTGCCCTGAGTCTTCGGAGAAGGGCGGGATATAAATGCAAAAAAAAAAAAAAAAAGCCGCCAAAGCACTGCAGAGGCCAGGTTCAACGAACATGCCCTCGAACTTGATGCCCGTCCACAGGGAGGACACCCAACTCAAAAGCAAGGGGAAGTCGGATGAAGAGGTGTTCAAAATGGAGAGATCGGGGTGAAATGAAGAAGATGAATGTGCTAGCTGTGGAGGGGCTCATCCCAGAAGCTCATGTCATTACAAAGATGCCATTTGCCAATGATGTGATTGAAAGGGACACCTCACCAGAGTGTGCTGGGCAAGCCAGCCTTCCGCCAAAAAGACAAAGCCGGCTCGAGGCCAACCAATCAGCAGCCACCATTCCACCGGAGGAACCAAAATGGCCACTACCAAAAGGGCACAAAATCCAACCAAACGAGGATCGGCCAAGCCAACACAGAACCAGAAGAGAAAATATTCACCATGGTCGGCATTGACGGCAGGCAGGTCAAAATGGAACTCGACACCGGGTCATCGATAACAATCATGTCCTGGACAAACATCAAGGCAGTGCTGCCCCACATCACCAAAGAGTCACTGCAGCGACAAAGACTCCGAGTGTGTGATTACCAAGAGAACCAAGTCCCCGTGGAAGGCATCGCCACCGTGAGAGTGACCTATGGACAGCACGACAAACAGCTACCGGTCACCATCATCCGCAGGAAACTCCCCAGTCTTCTAGGGTTAGACCGGTTCTGAGCCCTCGGCATGGGAGTCACCAGAGTCATCAGAATCCACCGGACAAGCGGAGGTCTCAAGGAAGAGCTACTCCACGAGTTCTGGGATATCTTCGAGGGCACCCTCAGCAAATATGTGGGGACCCCATCTCCTTTAACCTCAACCCTGCAATTACCCCAATTAGACTAAAGGCCAGGAGGGTTCCATTCACATTAAAACCCGAAATCGACCAAGAGCTAGACAAACTAGTGAATCAGGGAGTACTCGTTCCCATGGACCATGCAAAATGGGAAACGCTGATAGTAACTCTAGTAAAATCCTCCGGGTCCGTCCGCATCTGCATGGTCTACAAGGCAACCCTCAACAGGGCATTACAAAAGAGCGCCTACCCCATGCCGATAGTGCACATCTACTTCACTCCTTGGGCCCTGGGAAAATCTTTGCTAAGCTAGACTTGGTGCAGGTGTACCAGCAACTGCCGGTAGATGGCGCCGCGGCTGAAGCACAGACTATTATAACACACAGAGGTGCATTCAAATGCAATTTACAATTTACAATTTGTTACAATTTGAAGTCAGCGTAGCACCAGGATGCTTCCAAAACCTGATGGAACGGCTACTGCAAGGGATTCCAGAAGTGGTGTCCTGATCACCGCAGACAGCAAAATCCAATTCGGAGAAAGACTGAGAAGAGTTCTGGCAGTTTTCAGGATGGCGGGACTGAAAGTCAAGCTAGACAAGTGCCAGATAGCCGTACCAACTGTAGAATTCCTGGGGTATAGGATAGACAAAGCAGGCATCCACCCCACAGAGACAAAAGTAAGGCCATTCAGAGGTCACCCACTTCGCAAAGCAAGGCAGACCTCCAAGCATTCCTAGGGTTATTGAACTTTTATTCAATATTCTTGCAACACAAGGCCTCGGTAACAGAACCCCTACATAGACTATTGGTTAAAAAAACGCCCTGGACTTGGGGAAAAGCTGAAGTTAGCACATTTGCTGGGGTCAAGAAACTGCTATCTGAGGACAGTCTGCTGATACAATACAACAATACCCTGCCCATCATCCTCAGTTGCAATGCTTCCCCCTTCAGAGTGGGAGTCGTGGTCAGCCATCGGCTGCCCAATGGGTCAGAGGCACCCATCGCATTTTTTCCCCACACCTGGAGCCAAAAGGAACTACAGCTAACTAGACAGGGAAGCCCTAGCCATCATAGCTGGGGTGAAAACATTTCATGAATACCTCTACAGAAGGACCTTTGAGATCATTACAGATCATCGCCCCCTACTAGGACTGTTGGCAGGGGACCGGCCCACACCGGTAGCAATGTCCCCAAGACTGAACAGGTGGACTATTTTCCTGGCCGCCTACACATACAATCTGGTCCACCACCCCAGCCAAGAAATGGGCCATGCCAATGCTCTAAGAAGGTACCCACTGCCGGAATTGGTGGAGAACCCAACCCCAGGACGACCAGCACTGCTTATAGACTCTTTGGATTTGGGGCCCCTAACATCAGCGGAAGTGGCAAGGGCATCCTGAAAAGACTTCTTTATGAAGACTGTAATTGGTTGGGTACACAGGGGGTGGCCTACCGGGCTGGTGCAGGGGAATTCAAACAATTTATGACAAAGCAAATTGAGCTGTCAATGTGGGGGGAGGGGTACCTACTCTGGGGGGATCAGCTTGTAATATCGCTATGCCTTCAAGAGAGAGTACTAGAAATGTTACATGTGGGGCACCCGGGGATTGTCAGAATGAAGGGATTAGCAAGGAGCTATGTACGGTGGCCCCACATGGAGACGACATCTTGAAATGGGTAGCAAGATGCCCCCAATGCCAGGAGTCCAGGCCAAGTCCCCTGACAGCCCCAATAAGAGAATGGGAAAGACCTCGAGTCCCCTGGTCACACATACACATAAACTTTGCAGGGCCATTCCATGGCCAGACACTCCTAATTATTGTAGATGCCTTCTCAAAGTGGCTAGAGATTAAGGTCATGAAATCCACCACCGCCGAAGCAGTAATCAAAGTCCTCAGGGGAACATTCACAACCCATAGGTTACCAGACGCTCTAGTTTCAGACAATGGGCCACAATTCACCGCAACCCTATTTGAGAGCTACCTGGCAGCGCTAGGAATCCTTCATGCCCTGTCGGCACCATTTCATCCGGTGATGAACGGATTGAGGTCTGCCAAAGAGGCACTGGCACACTTGGGGCTGAGAGACTGGCAGGAAAGGGTAGATACCTTCTTAACAGCCCAGCATGGGACACCATGCACGGCCACAGGCCTCAGCCCGGCCAAATTATTAATGGGGAGGAAACTCAGGTGCAAGATTTTAATTGCAAATTACCTCTTTCAGTATACAAAAGATCTTTATATGTAATCATTTCCTGATTCTGTTCTAAATTTATATTCTCTATTGTATGTCTAGGACTTGCCCACATAGGAACCTTATAATTTAATTTATAAAATATTTCTTCCAGACACATGAAGCAATTCTTAACACATGGTTTTTAAAAGCCTTATCCACATTTTTTATCATAAATTAAATATGCATGCCATCCATATAATAAATCATAACCTTCTATATTCAAAATTCTCTCCTCCATTAGATTAAACCAATCACTTATTGCTGAGAGAACAACTGCTTCATAGTATAATTTAAAATCAGGCATTTTTAAGCTTCCCCTTTCCCGTGAATCTTGAATTATTTTCATTTTAACCCTGGCTTTTTCACTTTCCCATATAAATTTATTAATTCCAATCTGCCATTCCTCCAAATTTTTATCTTTCTTAATTATTGGTATCTTCTGAAAGAGGAATAAAAATCTAGGTAAAACATTCATTTTAATAGCAGCTATTCTCCCCAACAGCGATAACTGTAATTTTTTCCAAACCGTCAAGTCCTGAACTTTTTGCCATAAGACCTCATAATTATTCTCATAATTATTTAACATTTGATGGTGTAATATAAACCCCTAAATATTTAACCTTTTTTACAATTTCAAATCCTGTTATTTCCTCTAATTTTTCTTTCTGTTGTTTGGTCATATTTTTTATTATCACTTTTGTTTTATTCTGGTTTACCTTAATCCCTGAGACCTTTCCATATCGATCAATTATATCCAACAGAGATACACTTGCATTTATAGGATTTGTTAAAGTAATCACCAAGTCATCTGCAAAAGCTCTAAGTTTATATTCATGTTATCTAACTTTAATATCCTCTATCTCCTTAGATTCTTGTATTTTATCCAATAGTGGCTCCAAAGTTAAAATAAACAGTAATGGTAATAAAGGACATCCCTGTCTTGTTCCTTTCTCAATCTTAAAAGCTTCTGTTAAATTACCATTAATTATTATCTGGGCTCTAATTATTCTTACAAAACCATCTCCAAATTGCATTTTTTCTATTAATTTAAATAAAAAGTCCCAATGCAATTGATCAAAGGCTTTCTCTGCATCCAAAAAGATAAATGATATAAAATTTTTCTTTTCTAAATATTCCAATAAGTTAACAATCTGCCTAGCATTATTCCTCATCTGTCTTCCTTTTATAAATCCAGATTGATCAGTATGAATTCTATGTTGTAAAATTAACATTAATCTGTTTGCTATTATTTTAACAAAAATCTTATAATCATTATTTAAAAGTGAAATTGGCCTATAATTCGCAGGTTTAAAACAATCCTGTTCCTCTTTTGGTATCAATGAAATAAAAGAAGTTCTCCATGAAGGGGGAATTCCCCCTCCTAATTGTACTTGATTAAATAATTCCTTAAGTGGCCCTAGCATCTCATCTTGTAAATTCCTATAATAACTTACTGTAAGCCCATCTGTACCAGGAGTTTCCCCCATTTTTAATTGTTTAATTACCAAAATAATTTCTTCAGAAGTTATAGGCCGATTTAATTCTTCCCTTTCTTCTAGAGTTAAACTTTTAACCTTATAATCTTTCAAATAATTATCAATATCCATATTCAATATTTTATCTTTAGCATATTCTAAGAAAGCTTTCTTAATAATATCCAGTTGATATCTCTCTTTACCTTTATATTCTATTTTTTCTATGATACGTTGTTTCTGTTTTTCCCTTAAAGTGTATGCTAACCACCTACCAGGTCTATTTGCATTACAAAAAATATTATGTTTGGCATATTGTATATTTGTTGCCACTTGGTCAGCCATTATCATATTAAATTGACTCTGTAATATCTTTATTGCATCCTTAATCTTTTGGTCCTGCAGGTTATGTATTAGTAATTGTTGTTTCTTATAAATCTCCTCTTCTAAGTACCTACACTGTCTTTGTTGCTTATTTCTCTGTCTATTGTTAATATATATTAACACACCTCTCATAAAGGCTTTACTGGCATCCCAAACCATTTCTATCGATGTTTCCTTATTCAAATTATAATCAAAAAATTCTTTCATCTGCTTTTTACATTGATTTACATTATCCTGATATCTAAACAAATTTTCATTTAATCTCCATGTTCTTCTGCCTTCTTTTCCATATTGCAATTCCATCCAAACAGGACTATGATCAGACAAACATCTTGGAAATATCTTAATTTTCTTCACCCTAGAAAGCAAATCATTAGAAGTTAAAATAAAGTCAATATGTGAGAAGGATTGATGCCTATCAGAGAAAAAGTATAATCTCTTTCCTCCAAGTTCCGCAGTCTCCATACATCTCTCAACTCAAAATCTTCTATCATCTCAAAAAAAGTTTTAGGCAGCTTTGCATGTGCAGGTATCTTCTTAGAAGAAATTCTTTCGTGTATCTATTACTCCATTCCAATCTCCTAATATAATACACAATTTATAATCCCATAGAATCAACTTGTCATACAACATTCTGTAAATTTTTTCTTGTTGCTGATTGGGTGCATATATACCAAGCAAAGGGGTCTTTTTTGTTTCTAATATAAGTTCGATGGCAATATATCTTCCGTGAATATCTGCCTCTACTAACTTGGCTGGTATATCTTTTCTCAAATATACCAATAAATTAACAATCTGCCTAACATTATTCCTCATCTGTCTCCCTTTTATAAATCCAGATTGATCAGTATGAATTCTACGTTGTAAAATCAACATTAATCTATTAGCTATTATTTTAACAAAATCTTATAATCATTATTTAAAAGTGAAATTGGCCTATAATTCCCAGGTTTAGAACAATCCTGTTCCTCTTTTGGTATCAATGAAATAAAAGAGTTCTCCATGAGAATCCCCCTCCTAATTGTATCTGATTAAATAATTCCTTAAGTGGACCCAACATTTCATCCTGTAAATTCCTATAATAACTTACTGTAAGCCCATCCGTATCAGGAGTTTCCCCCATTTTTAATTGTTTTATTACCAAAATAATTTCTTCAGAAGTTATAGGCCGATTTAATTCTTCCCTTTGTTCTAAAGTTAAGCTTTTAACCTTATAATCTTTCAAATAATTATCAATATCCCTATTCAATATATTATCTTTAAGATATAAATTTGTATAATATTCTAAAAAAGCTTTTTAATAATATCCAGTTGATATCTCTTTACCTTTATATTCTATTTTTTCTATAATACGTTTCTGTTTTTTCCTTAAAGTGTATGCTAACCACCTACCAGGTCTATTTGCATTACAAAAAGTATTATGTTTGGCATATTGTATATTTGTTGCCACTTGGTCAGCCATTATCATATTAAATTGACTCTGTAATATCTTTATTGCATCCTTAATCTTTTGGTCCTGCAGGTTATATATTAGTAATTGTTGTATCTTATAAATCTCCTTTTCTAAGTATCTACGCTGTCTTTGTTGTTTATTTCTGTCTATTGTTAATATATATTAACACACCTCTCATAAAGGCTTTACTAGCATCCCAAACCATTTCTATCGATGTTTCCTTATTCAAATTATAATCAAAAAATTCTTTCATCTGCTTTTTACATTGATTTACATTATCCTGATATCTAAACAAATTTTCATTTAATCTCCATGTTCTTCTGCCTTCTTTTCCATGTTGCAATTCCATCCAAACAGGACTATGATCAGACAAACATCTTGGAATTATCTTAATTTTCTTCACCCTAGAAAGCAAATCATTAGAAGTTAAAATAAAATCAATACATGAAAAGGATTGATGCCTATCAGAGAAAAAAGTATAATCTCTTTCCTCCAAGTTCCGCAGTCTCCATACATCTCTCAACTCAAAATCTTCTATCATCTCAAAAAAGGATTTAGGGAGCTTTGCATGTGCAGGTATCTTTTTAGAAGAAATTCTCTTGTCCTTTTGTGTATCAATTACTCCATTCCAATCTCCTAATATAATATAGGATCTATAATCCCATAAAATCAACTTATCATATAGCATTCTGTAGTATTTTTCTTGTTGCGGATTGGGTGCATATATATCAAGCAAAAGAATCTTTTTTGTTTCCAATATAAGTTCAATGGCAATATATCTTCCGTAAATATCTGCCTCTATTAACTTGGCTGGTATATCTTTTCTCAAATATACCACTATACCATGTTTTTTGTCCAAAGCTGAGGCAACAAAATGTTTACCTAACTTTGAGTTTATTAAGTACTTTTGATCTGATAATTTAATATGTGTTTCTTGTAAGCAAATCACATCATTTCTAAATTGTTTCAAATAATGAAATATTTTTCTTCTCTTCTGAGCTGAATTCAAACCATTGACATTCCAAGTCAAAATTTTATTACTGGCCTGCTGAAGCCTTTGAGCGATCAGCTGAAGATCATCCTCTCGTATCTTCGGCCTTGCTCCTCCCACCACTTCTGTAGCAGAATCCTGAACTTTACTTTGAGTTTGTTGCTCCTTTTTTTACGCTTGAGGGCTCCCCTCATCACTCTTTGTTCTTGTGGTTGTTCCTCAGATGGTAACATCACCGGGATCACCTCAGCTTCCACACCAATTTGAGACTCTTGAATTCTTTTTTCTATTACTTCTATTTCAACTTTCAGCACAGTAGAAAGAAAATCTTCGGCCTTAAGCACAGTATCAGTACGATATCTTCTTCCTTGATAGTACACTGTCAGACCAACTGGAACTTCCCATCTAAATTGAATCTGGTACTTCTTAAGTTCTTGTGTAAAAAATATAAAGTCTTTCCTATCCCTTAACATCTTGGGAGGAATCTCTTTCAAAACCTTCAGCTCCTGTTCTCCTATTTTCAGGTTTTTCTGATATGCAACTTGCAAAATCTGATTTCTCACTGTCCTTTTCAAAAAATAAACCACAATATCTCTAGGAAGTTTCTTCTGCCTGGCAATCCAGGAATTAACTCTATAAATTTTATCAATTTGATAAGCAACCTCTTGTGGATCAAGTTCAATAAATTCAGCCAGGGCTTCTGATAATTTTTAAAAAAAATCTTCACCTTTTTCATCCTGTAAGCCCCTAATTCTCAGAGCTCCTTCCATCATTCTATACTGCATCACCACCACTTGATCTTCATTTTTGTCCAATTTTATTTGCATTCCTCCCATTCTATTATCTAACTGCTGGTTTGACGGAACAATTTCTTGCACCTCCTCCTCCACCCCCTCCAGTCTTTTTGCCAAACCTTGAAAAGCGATCAAAATATCTTCTTATTTTTTTATTATATTCTTTTATTTCTTTTATGTCTTCTCTTATTTTCTCATTATATCCATCGTCTCCTTAAACCTCTCTTCAAACACTTGTTCTTTAATCAAATCCTCCAAAGCTACTTCAGATCCCCTTCTGCCAACAGTCTTAGGTGGTTTAATAGCCGTTTCAATTTTTAAAAGTCACAAATTTAAGTTTAAAAACCTCTCTTTTCCCCTTTAAGTATAAGAGAGCTCAATTCATTACAATCCACAAGTAACGTTTCCTAGCTTCTTAGTTACACAACCTGCTCACTTTCACTTCCCTTCACTTTCACTTCCTCTCAGATGCCATTTTAAGCAGTCAGTTAAAGCAAAGTTTCTCTTTTTAAAAGGTAGAAGTCAGGAAATCAAAAATACTTGCAATCCAATAGTTGTTCACTCATGCTTGTTCCATCTACATGTAGAAATTCACAAAAAAAATCGATTGAGCAGAGATGGACACCTTCTTCTTTTCCTGCTTTTGCAGGAGCGCACTGAAGATCGGAGTTTGGCAGGATTCAGTGGGATTCAACCCTCCGGGGCTCTGTATAACAAAACAAAGCCCCTGGGGAGATCTACCACTCCCCCGCTGCTCTATTCTCTCCCTTTCTCCCAGGGAGAGAAATTGAAGCCGGGAACAGCTGTTCTTAGCTGTTTTCACTGGCTTTTATGATATCCAGTGCAGAGCGCCTTAATTAGGCACCCAGCAAAGAAGGTGGCACCAGCCGAAGTCCAGAACAAGGGGGTTCCCAATAGGGGCACCAGTCTTCGCCAGGAACTACGCCGAAGGACCAATATGGCTAGCCAGCAAGATAGCAGAAGTCACAGGCCCCAAGTCCTACATCGTGGACATGGGCAACAGGAAAACTTGGTGAAGGGACATCAATCAGAAACATAGGCGACTAGAACCATCATTGATGAAATCAGTCCCTAACTGCCAACAAACTTCTCCAACAACTAACTTGAGCCCGGAGTGGCCGGAGCACTTACCTGAGGACTTCAGTGTCCAGAACCGTTCTCCCCGACTTCCAACTCCCATCGAAGACAAACCCCAAAGTAATCCAACAGTGAGTGAAGAAAAAGCCATCAATAATCCAAATCCGCAAGTCCCAGGGGATGAGCTGGGAGGAACAGAAAGCACCTCTGACCAGCACAACTCCCTGACAAGAACTGAATTGCTCAGGTCAGCTAGGCATAGGGAATGCTCTATGCAGCTACCTGCATGACTACGTATGCAAATAAATGTAAATTTGGGTAAAAAGCCTTCTGGGAGGGGAAGGGTGTTATGTATTTGAATTTTGGAGGGAACTTTTGGTGGGAAAACCGCACGTGATGATTGGCTGGTGCCTCAGCCGAGTGGGTATAAAAGGGGAGCTGTCCCCAGGTGCCAGTCATTGGATTCTCACCCTACATTAAAGAGCTGTTGCTACTGGACTCATTTCTTGCCTCCTCATTCACCCAACTCAACAATAGTACTAACATCTGCCTAACCTAGCTCCTTGGGAAGAATTCAATAGATAGATAAAATGTCTAAACATCTGGTTAACTGTACGACTACCAATAATATAGAAACTTGAGAAATTATATAAGATAAGTGAAATTTGCATCTATTAAATTCAGCAACTGGATAAAAAAGGGGCAATTAAGCCGAATCCTTTCAAGTGGAATCAGCAAATATTAGGGAAACAGAGGCTGATGTAATAGCAAGAAAACTGATCCTTCATCAGCTTGTTCACATTCATTAGAATACCTGTCTTGTTTTGTTGCAATGAGATTAAAGGTAAAGGTAAAGGTTCCCCTCGCACATACGTGCTAAGGGGCGGTGTTCATCTCCATTTTAAAACTGAAGAGCCAGCGCTGTCCGAAGACGTCTCCGTGGTCATGTGGCCAGCATGACTCAATGCCAAAGGCACACGGAACACTGTTACCTTCCCACCAAAGGTGGTCCCTATTTTTTCTACTTGCATTTTTATGTGCTTTCGAAACTGCTAGGTTGGCAGAAGCTGGGACAAGTAACGGGAGCTCACCCTGTTACATGGCAGCACTAGGGATTCAAACCGCCGAGCTGCTGACCTTTCGATCGACAAGCTCAGCATCCTAGCCCCTGAGATTGGAGGGATTGTAATTATAATTGTAAAATATATTGGAGGGATGTAATTATAATGACTACCACAAAAGGATATTAAAATAGCACAATAGGTCTTCCTCTGTTACCAGAACGCTGCAGATGAGATTTCCCTGATTTGAGGATTGATTACATGATTTTCACTGCCCCACAATTTGTAACTCCTGAAAATGATTAATTAATTATTGTCTTCCCCCATGCCCTGATTCAATTTCCTTCTTCTGGACTTTTTATTCTTCTGGATTATTTCTCTTCCAATTTTGGTTTTTTTGCCAGTCTGAGTATCCTGACTGCTTCCCTTGGTATCTCTGTCTCAGTCTTCAGTCTCTGCTTGCTTCTAGCTTCAGATGAGTCTCCTTAACTCTTTTCACCTCTCTTTCTGTGTCTGTGTTGGATCTTTCATAGTCAGCCAAAAATCTCTCTGCTTGCTGGTCCCTGCTGTGCAGTTGTAGCACTCAGCTAATCCTAGCCAGAGGATCCTCTTCACATCCAGCATAATTCCAACATATGTTTCAAATGACTAAAGAGCTGTAGCTCAGTAGTCATCCACTGTGCACATGTTTTACTTGCAGAAGTCTCTTTGTGTGTTTGTCAAGAACTTCCATAAAGTTTTGTGTTTTGTTTTAAATCCTAGGAATACATTTGTTTCATAAATTGGAAAATTGCTTCTTATCAGATTTAATAATATTGAGCTAGAGGAATTAGATGCTTGGATTCATCCTAAAACTTTTTGATAATCCTTTGTAATGCAAAAGCTTGGGATCAGGATGTCAAGATAAGTTTCTTTTTTAAAAAAATCTGCATTTATTAGTGTTGTGTTCATGCTTGAAGAATGAGAGATTTCAAATGAAAACAAGGTGTTAGATTTTATATAGTGTTCTAGTATATCTTTGTAGGCAGCACAAGCAACATATATAAAAGTATACATTTGGTTTTTCCTAAATAGAATTAAGAATACTCAAGGATTTCATTTGGATTTTATTTTAAACCATTTTATAGAGCTAGGTATTCAAACTACACTCTTATATGAGTTTTCACAACGTTCTCCAAACATTGGCTCAAAAAACAAAACGAAAACCCTGAAATTTCATATGCAATGAAATTGCATATGCTTTGATTAACTAAAAATGTACTTTAGAAAACTATATATTCAAAATAAAAGCATACCTTAGGTGCAGTGGTGGAATTCATTTTTTTTTTACTACCGGTTCTGTGGGCATGACTTGGTGGATATGATGTGCCTTGGTGAGCGTGGCTTGGTGGGTGTGGCGGGGGAAGGATACTGCAAAATCTGCATTCCCACCCCTCTCCAGGGGAAGGATATTGCAAAATCTTCATTCCCACCTTTTCTGGGGCCAGCCAGAAATGGTATTTGCCGGTTCTCCAAACTACTCAAAATTTCCACTTCCGGTTCTCCGGAACATGCTAAATTTCACCCCTGCTTAGGTGTATAAAACTTGAAATTTGGTTGCTTTTTGTTTTTAAAATAAAAATTGCAGATTAAATCTAATCCATATCATTTTCACCCAGTGAGCTAGCAGAAATATGGTCTGGAACAGCCTCTTAAGGCAATTTCTCATGACATCTTTGACTCTCATGCTTAAACCAGTTTGCAATGAACCTGGTTTAAGAAATCCTGCTCAGATTTCAACTTCTGCCTTCATTTTGGTCATAATGAAGGTGATTTGTTTAAACCACAGTTAGGATAACTACCTGATGTCCCTCAAAGGTCCTGCCAAAATGTCCAGCTTCAGCACTACAACAATGTGGAAATCTAGTGGTAATCAATTTTTTTGCATCAGTATAACTCTTAGTTTTATTACATATACTGTATTTTTGCACTATAAGATGCACTCCCATCCCCCCCCAAAAAAGTGGATGGAAATTTCTGTGCATCTTATGGAGCGAATATTGCCTATCACCGCCACTCGCTGCCGCCACCACCTATCAATGCTGCTCGCTGCCATTTCCTGTCACTGCCATTTCCCACCACTGCCATTTGCCGCCACCGCTGCTTGCCGCCACCACGTTTGCCACCACCACCGCCGTTTCCCATCACCACTGTTTGCCACTGCCACCTATTGGCAGTTGGATCAGCCTCCCGGAACACTGCTGATCAGCTGTTATAGATGGTGAGGGTTGATATCTATCACTGCTGCCACCTGTTGCCAGGAGGCCGATCCAACTGCTGATAGGCGGCAGTGATGATAGGTGGCTGCAGTGGCAGTGATAGGTGGTGGCAAGTGGTGGTGATAGGCAGCGGCAACAGCGAGTGGTGGCAATAGCCAGGGAGTGCTGATGAAGGCTCCAGTGTTCTCTGGTGGAGGCAGCAATAGCGCTGTTTCTGCAGCACACTGATTGCTGGGGCTACGGGAGATGGGGATTCAGCTATCACTCAGCTGACCAATGGTGGGCACAACAGAGCGCAGCCCTGACAAGCCACCTGCTGGGGCTGGGAGGCAGAGGCAGATTTTTTTGTTTTCTTGTTTTCCTCCCCAAAAGCTAGGTGTGTCTTATGGTCCGGAGAGTCTTATAGTGCAAAAAATATGGTAATCACCATCATCTTCTTCTTGTAATGACCTCATAATTCCCTGTGGGGTGGAGTCTGGGCAACTTATTACTTATATAATCCTTTTAAGAAATTTAATGCCATTTCCAAGATAAAGCATCCAGTTGTATAACAGGAATCACATTTGCCTCAGGAACAAAAGGTCATGACTTAAAAACAACAATAACAATAAGGAAGAACTTCTTTTCTGGAAACATTACTTTTCTTCCCCTAAATGATGTAAATTTTCCAAGACATATGTGTCTTGTGTAGACCAGATGGCAGCATGGAATATGGACTGTTGAAACAGTGTAGGTTTCTGCCAATTTCCTTCTCTGCCTCTGGTGAAAATATATAAAGGGAAGTTTTATTTTTAAAGTAAGTTGAGCATGCATGTGTATATTTTGATATTTCCACTTAGCAAACAGAATATTTTTTAAATATCCAGAATCAAAGATTATTCTGATGATATGCAACCAGTAGTATGAATAAAAATTTTAATGAGTCAATGTATTAAAACCTAGGAAGATTCATTCCAAAAAAGGGCAGAATGATTTTGTTTTGTTTTTATAAAAGTTTTTTATTTTTTTCAAACACATACAAACAAACAAACAGTACATTTTTTCTGAACAGAGTATTGGCCAAGTCAAAATTTATACCGCTTTTAGTTTTCTCCAGCACCATTTTATATATTTCACTTTTCGCCATAAAATTCTTCTCTAATTTTTTGTTTTATTTTCCTTTTATTTCTTCTAATATATAAACAATATTACCATTCACCCTAATCTCTAATCTTGATCAATTTTTCTTTTTCCATTCCTCTCTTTATTTTTGTCAAATTGAAACCCTTTAAATTGAAATCAGTCATTTTTCTAAAATCTAAACCTATCTCTAAATTATCTTATTCAAATGTTCTCCCATTACTCCCTTTTCACAATACATTATAATTTCAAATATTTCCTTTATATTCCATCATTCCAATTATAAATATTTAGTATTCAGCAGTTTTACATATATCCCTCTTTTCCATTTCTTTTTTTTTATCAGTTTAGCCAAATGGTACAATACTACAATTCACTTATGTATATAAATCCAATTTTCCATTCCTTTTTTATATAATACCACATATTTTCCCTAGATTCCATTATTCCAGTTATAAATCTTAATTTTCATACACTTTTACATGTATTTCCTTCCTCTTTTCCATTTCTTTTTTATATAATTCCACATATTTTCCCTAGATTTCATTATTCCAGTTATACATCTTAATTTTCATACACTTTTATATTTCACTTTTGCCATAAAATTCTTCTCTAATTTTTTGTTTTATTTTCCTTCTATTTCTTCTAATATATAAACAATATTACCATTCACCCTAATCTCTAATCTTGATCAATTTTCTTTTCCATTTCTTTTTTTTAAAAAGTTTTTATTTCCATAATAATTCCAACAATTTGACCAGTGTACAATCACTTATCCAACAATCGATCCTATACTCAAATTATGCTCAATCGGGCTGCTCACCGCCACCCTTTAATCCTTTCTACCCTTCACTCCACACCTCTACTCTCACTTCCATCCTTTCTAATATCTTCTCCTCCCATCCTTTCTACCCGCCCTACCTACTTTCTTCCTTCCTCTACTCCTTTCCACCGAGCAGTGACACACCATTCCAACTTGTTTAATTCTACCATTATTCCTGTACAATGGCAATCAATCAATTTATAGTCTTCCTCCCATTTCCTCTCCTCCCCGAGACTTCCCAGAACAGAATACAGCGTATTGTAACTAACAAACATAATCTAAAATATAACATAAAACATATTCCATTTCACACCATCACTCTATCAATTCCCTTCTTTCTTAAACTCTAATACATAGCAATTCCTAACTTCACTCAAAAACTAATTGATATTTTTTAATCTGATACTTATTTTGAATATAATCAATCTACTTTTCCATTCCAAAATATATTTTCTTGTGTATAGTCTTTCAAGTAGGCAGAAATTTTTGCCATTTCTGCTAAATTTGATACTTTACTAATCCATTCTCCAATTGTAGGTAAGTCTTCTTTCTTCCAATATTGTGCAATCAATAGTCTTGCAGCAGTTATTAAATTCGAAATCAGTTTTGTCTCTATAACAGTGCAATCTGGAATTATTCCTAATAAAAGAACTGTGGAACAAACTTGATCTTCTTTTTCAAAATGTTCTGCATAATCCACCATATTTTAATCCAAAAGCTTTAACTTTTTGCAAGTCCACCATATATGATAATAGGTAGCATCCTCACAATCACATCTCCAACATTTTGCTTTCACATTTGGATACATACATGACAGTTTTTAGGATCTAAATGCCATCTATAAAACATTTTATAAAATTTTCTCTTAAATTTTGTGCTTGCG